>NW_018404007.1:278917-342954 GCF_002113885.1 Mizuhopecten yessoensis
TTTTTTTACATACTGTCGATAACTACCTCCGATCCTCAAATTGCGGCAGTTATCGACAACCCTATTTCCGACCTTAACAATACCCCGGATGTAGATATTACGCTGACAAACGTTGCAGACGCTTCATGAGTGAAGTTGGATTACACCATTATGTGACAAATATTTCAGAAAAAAATGTTATCAAAATTCGAAGTGCCAAACATATCTTATCGGGGCCCGTAAGGGAGGTTTAAAAACAGGATCGATTCTTCTCTTTGGAAAATAAAAGTTCAGAAAATTTGTTTAACCGGTGTTGTCTGAATGGAACGGTTCCGAGGGATTCCGAAAAAGGTAAGTGTATCTATCAAAAACACCGAGTGTCTGAAAAACGGTTCGTAATCAATCCAAAACGAGATGAATAGAACCGGGGGTCGATAATACCCCCCTGTCGATAACACCCTCCGTTGCTTTACCAGGGGATATATATATATAGGCTTGCTAGGTTTCCCTCTTAAATTTCCAGGGCAATCAATGGAAATAGAATGTATGTAGTAAGGTATTTCAACTAACACAAAATTCCCCTCATTACAGACATGTATATCACATTTTTCAGCAATGATATTATGCCTGAAAACATCTCCCTTGCTGTAGATAAGACACCACAGTTCAACCTAATGCCAGTGTATGGTAAGTCACTTGATATTCAGTTTATATAATTCCAATGACCTAAGTTGTAGGCACATTCAATTATAACTCCACTGACCTGTTTAGACTATAATACAGTTATAATTCCGTTGATAATTCACTTTATAATAGCTACAATGCCAGTATATCTCATTTTCAAACTCATTGTGTAAATCGCTTTTGAATGAAATTGATGGTTCTATTCCTAATTTCTCAAATATTCATCAAAACAAAGTTGTTTACTAGTTTAGGGCAAAAATGTAAGAACTTGATGTTATTTTTACAATGTCATCTTTAACACAGAGTTGCAAATCTGTTGGCATTTTCTTGTTTGGAAAGTAACATTGTAACTAATGAAGATGTTAGATGAGCCACCACCGGGTACTTTCTCAATGTCAGTGTTAGGACTGCAGAATTCTAGTGGAAAGTTGTTTCAGAGTAAGAAATATTGACAATAGTGTATTACATTTTTGGTACTCTTGTTCCATTTCAGGCCTGAATGTGTACAGTATGCTGAAACACGAGACCCTTGTTTTAACTTTGGCAGCTGTTGAAAAAATTGAAAAGAAACTTTTATATCAAATGCACAAGACTGCACGATCAAAGAAATACAGTTACGCCACTCGGTATCAAGAGTGGTGACCATTTGTGGACCTGCTGTGTGATTGTGGATTGTAGTGAATGGATCGAGCATTAAAAAAACATTTACATCGATGGCGATCCTGTGTTGGTCTGTTATTGATCGAAGTGTATGTACTGTATTGTATGTCGATGTAGGCGCCATCACTGACGATTGGCGAACTGTGTTTCTTCATATGTAAAAGGACAAGTAAACAGTAACAAAGATTTGTTAATGGACTGAGGGGAACCATTTAAAACTCAATGACCTCGTCTAAACTCGACTTCAATCACATTGGCATTTCATGTCTAAACTTGAAACAGTGATGATAATCAACACCTATAAAATGGAAAAATGGACTTCAACAAAACCTTATATGTATGATTGGTACATCCTCCTGATATTCCTAGTTTGTTTCACATGTTTTTTACCCAGAGGTACTGCCCTTTTTGTTCTTGACCAATTCAAGCCCTTTCCCCGACAAATTTTCCAAATGTGACCAATTGCAATGTAACTTTCTGAGACAGACAAAAGGGGTAAATTTGACATGAAATATGGACAACATAAAAATTTTGGGATTCAATATGGCTGATATTAGCTGAGACAAAACAGTTGCAACTTTAGTTCAATTACCTGGACATTGTCGAAACTTAAGCTTTCTGATGTTTTGTTTCCCCGACACCAATCTAGTTTATACTCATGGTTCTGATAGAAGCAGATAACAAGAACAATTTTATAAATGTATTTTATTTTTTCTTCATAGACTTATGTATTTTTTCTGTTGCTTAATTTAAAAAATAAATTACATGTTATATTCACAACTAAAACAGCACAAGAGTGACATGGACTATTTTCTATGGTATATACACCTTGTAACATGATTTGTCTACTGAAACACATTTGTTTTACAATATAAATCTATACACACATGACCAGACGTTATTACTAGAATGCTCTCACACTGGGCAGAGATCACCAACACAAATCGTCTCTGACGGGTGAACTCTGTATCTAATTGACCCATCAAATTAACATAGCATTTTGGGTTCATTATTTTTACTAACAAAGTTGCCCCAAATTTAAAACTGCAATAGGTTTCATCATTCCAAGCCCATGGTTTATACAATGTATTAAGGACGATTTCACAATGTTAAATAACCTTATGGTCACAGGGTATATGATATCATGCAATACCTTTCAGTGTCACACTTGAATTGTGATGTCGGGTCTTAAATAAAGTTACTTCCTAGGAATCAGAGAGGTCAAATCTTGCTACTTGTAAACAGAAAAAACATGTTTTTCTCCTATATTTACAAATTTGCTGAAGCTTTTAGAGTTTCCTTTAGAAAAAACTCAAAAGACTGGATTTAAATCCTCACTTGTTGGAAACTGTCTACATGCATGTATACAACACTTCTAAACACTATCATGATGGGATGAGTCAACATCAAGTGACTGGAGAAGTATACACAGAGAAAGACGGTTTAAATGGTCACAAGTAAACGGTTTTAGATATTAACCAATCTGTACAACTACCAACAGAGTCTATACATTACATATCCGGATGCAATAAACGCCTTGTGCATGTATTTCAGTAAAAGTCATGATTGGTAAAACAATTTAAGATTCTAATAGGTGTACCATCAGTGGCTCAGCCTCCAACAAACCTAATGAGTACATCCATGTCTCGGCCTCCAGCAATCCTACAGAACAAATTCAGGGCGTAGCCTCCTAACATGCCACTGAGAACATCCATTGCTCAACCTAAATAGCCACTGAGTAGACTATGGATGGCCCATATCTAACAACTGTGACATACCATGTCATGGAACAGGCATTAGAACTTGTACAGCAGATGTTATCACGAGATGGAACACTTGTCAGTCTGTTAATTGATAAGGTAGGTATCTATACCAGTACAATCACAGGATGAGCAGTTACCACATACACACAAGTTGAAATGTCGTCAGTATTCATGGTAGAATCCATGAGGTGGCATCTGCCCTTGAGCAATGTCCATACGTATCTGCCACCTCAGGTCTCGCCTCTTCTTGTCTGTAGGTACCACATACTTGTTAGGCACAAACACCTTTTGGGCTTTCTGAAAGATTTAAATCACAGTTCATAAACATTTACAACTTTGTAATTTTTATTAAACATACGTTTTAACCTTAAAAATGTACCAAATAGTTTTTCTGATAGAAAACAGATTTTACATTGATATCAGTTTCTTTGACTATATAGAAACAAGGACATAGAAGAATTGATGAATTTTATATATACAGTATTTAGTACATCTTGCATAAAAACAAAGCTCTGAAACGAACTACATGAACGACATCACAGTGCTATCGATCATAGAACGTGTAGCACTGCTGTATTATATATTGTCTTACACTTCCTATGGACATGGCTTCTACTTACTTTCTCTAACACCTGGTCTTGGGATAGCATGTGTTCTCGGATGTTCCAGCGCAGATTTTTGTGAACCTTTTCACCAGGAGCCTTCTGGTGGGACCATTTTTGTTGGAACTGCTGATACCGTGCCACCGGATCTGACTTGCGAAGATTCTTGGTGTGGGGATGTTTAGCTGACCTCAGGATAACTGCCAAAATAAAAGGGTAATAAGCCGAAAGTCAGGCAGACATTTTTCAATACTTTTCCCTGACAATCCTGACAACATATTAAAAGCTGTCTTGCCAACTACATTGTGACAACACTATTAAAATAAGTTTGTATACAGTTACCACTTGAACATAAAGGACATATTAATTATGTTAATCAAATTACACAATATAACATAAGACAATACAAGACTACCATGTACATCGGTGTGATAAAATATACCATCATATGCTATACAGCATCCTTGAAGACTCATAATATAATGATGAACTGTTGTAACATATGGTATGAAAATATTTTAAGAACTACATGCATTTGTGCTATACTTCTCAGTAGAGGTGAATCATTTCTTGGAAGTGGATTATACTTCACTATGACCAGTAAAAGATTGACAATGTAGATTCCTTTGATACCTTCAAAGGAGTTGCATATGGATTGCCTCTTCAAACCGTTGACAGTCAGGGAACACATACCGGTATATAAATACTGGTGTACTGAGCTGCTTTGCTAGCTATCCTGTTTTGATCTTGATTTAACAATGGTACCTTACCTGAGGCAGGTCGCTGGTCGTCAGCTGACAATCTGTATGGAGGCTGCAAATGTGATTTTACAGATGTCAGAATGAATTACAAGTACACGTGTCAGCCAGTACGAAATAACATTCATGTGATGTGCGGAACATAATTTGTCCATACATTTAGCACAACCTGATATTCTGAAAATTTGAATTTAAAGACTGATTATGAAAACAGAATTAATACCTATTTTTCTTCTTTTTTTTAAAAACTTATGCACACTTTTAGATGATATCACAATTTTTGGGTATAGATATGTTGTTGTTGTTTTTTTGAAAAATTGGAAGTCATGGTTTTCATTTAATACCACACCAATATTGAAATTATAATAAAGGCAAATGAGATATAGTATTTATTAAATTTCATTAAAAAAGGCTATAAAGTAAAATAATTTTTCAATAAGTACTTTGGACTTGTTTTTGAAGAAAATCAAGACATTAATTGTTTGTGCTACATTTCATATTTTTTGGCTGAAAGAAAAATGTATTGACATTTTTATTTATTTACTATACTATTATCAGTTTGATTTATTTTTATTTACCAAACAATTACCATTGGGGTATGTAAATCCAGAAAATATTCACAGCATCTGGTTTGGGTTTTACAGTATACCCTGATCATGATGTTGTACAAAACATTGTTATGAAACATAGACGGCACATTAGAAAGCCTAAATATTTTGTTTTACTTTGTTACTTGGATCTCGAGTGTCTTGTTACGTCTGACTGATCACCTAGCTTGTGTTGGTGATTGGCTACAGGTATGGTTTAATGAGTCCCTAACTATCGGCTTCGTGGTCCTACACACAGTTTTAAACTAGGTCAGACAGTGTGATCAGACACTGTCCATGATAAATTTTAAGAAGCATGGAGCTTCACCAAAGCATTAGATTGCAGTACAAAGAATGTGAGATCATCAACACACAGAAAACATGGCCTGATATTGTGAGAGTTAACAGGTATGCTTTGGAATATATACTGGGGTTCACAATGACACCAGAACCTTGTCAGTATATGAACTACATTTATCCTTCACTCACCACTTCTCTGGAGGACTGAGGTCGTCGAGATGTGTGGTCGTCATCGATTCCAAGGTCTCGCAGTCTCTCATCAAGGTCAAGTATGCTTCCTGAAATATCCCACATAAATTTACTATCTGTATTGCAAAACAACTATAAGTTGTTGTTATCCCTGAATATACAGGAAAAACTACTGGCTGATATGTTTTAATTATTGTATAACAAAAACATTGGACTCACCTATATCGCTCATCGACTCATCAATCACTTTAGATCCATCATCTTTTTTCCTACAAAAAAATAAGAACATACAAGTACAGCTAAACAACAAAGATTATCACCATAGATGTATTGTAAACTCTTCCATCAACCTCACAGTTGTGTCCCCTGGCAATATTTCATCAAGATCCAACTCCGCTATAGAAAATTATGCTAATGTATAAACTAACATACAACGTTCCCTAGATTTCTGTTTAAAAGTGTTTTACTGTACACCTATCTGTAAAACAGTGGCAATGGTCAACTAAACAAGAGGCCCAGGGGCCTTAATAGCTCACCTGGTATTTTATTTTTCAATTTAAAACCTGCTGAGTACCATTCAGGTTTATCAAAGGAGTACAAGTAACAAAGTTGCATCTTCCATTTATAAATATTCAATTCCCTTTGCCCAAAGATTCTCTAAAACAAGTTTGGTTAGGTTAAAATCCCTTCAACGGTACAGAAGGAGAAGGATCTTTAATGTTTTCCTCTATTTCCCCTAATGGGCCCCACTAATCTGCCCCAAAGAAGGGGAATCCACACACCTCAGTTTAAACAAAATTGATTCTTTTCTCCCTAAGCATGCTTCAGACTGCATTTGGTTTAAATCCCTTCACTTGTATAGTAGGAGAAAAAAAATCCTCTATTTCCCCTATTGGGCCCCGCTCCTATGCCGCCAGAAGGCCCACACCCTCCGTTTATACAAACTTGAGTCTCCTTTGTCCAAAGATGCTCTAGGACAAATTTGGTCAAAATCCTTCAATTGGTTGAGGAGAAGATTTTTAAAGATTTACCTATTTTCCCCTATTTGGCCCCGTCCCTCTGCCCCCAGGGGGACCATACCCTCCGTTCATACAAAACTGAGAACCCTTTGGCCAATGATGCTCCAGACCAAATTTGGTCAAAATCCCTTCATCGGTACAAAAGGAGAAGGATATTTGATGTTTTCCTCTATTTCCCCTAATGGGCCCCACCCATCTGCCCTTAGAAGGAGGCCCACACACCTCAGTTTATACAAAATTGATTCTTTTGTCCCTAATCATGCTTCAGACTGCATTTGGTTAAAATCCCTTCACTTGTATAGCAGGAGAAAAAAAATCCTCTATTTCCCCTATTGGGCCCCGCCCCTCCGCCCCCAGAGGGGCCACACCCTCCGTTTATACAAACTTGAGTCTTCTTTGTCCAAAGATGCTCTAGGACAAATTTGGTCAAAATCCTTCAATTGGTTGAGAAGAAGAACATTTTTAAAGATTTACCTTTTTTCCCCTTATTTAGCCCCGCCCCTCTGCCCCGAGGGGGGGCTATACCGTCCGTTTATACAAAACTGAGAACCCTTTGGCCAATGATGCTCCTGACCAAGCTTCAGACTGCATTTGGTTTAAATCCCTTCACTTGTATAGTAGGAGAGAAAAAATCCTCTACTTCCCCTATTTGGCCCCGCCCCTCTGCCCCCAAAGAGGCCACACCCTCCGTTTATACAAACTTGAGTCTCCTTTGTCCAAAGATGCTCTAGGACAAATTTGGTCAAAATCCTTCTATTGGTTGAGAAGAAGAAGATTTTTAAAGATTTACCTATTTTCCCCCTATTTGGCCCCGCCCCTCTGCCCCCAGGGGGGTTATACCCTCCGTTTATACAAAACTGAGAACCCTTTGGCCAATGATGCTCCTGACCAAATTTGGTCAAAATCCTCTGAGCCATTCAGGACAAGTAGCATTTTAAAGGAAAAAGTTGACGGACGCTGCACCATGGGATAAGCTAAAAATCATGATACCTTTTATCTTCCATATAGATTTATCTCCCCTTCGACCACATGTACATGACCAAGAATTGGAACAAAAGCCTTGGTCATTGAACTGTTACTTCAGGGCCCATTTAAACAGCTAACATGTGACAATTTTTCAATACGGTGATAGCCAGTCATGTTTTGCTCTTTGATTCTTCAGGGTTTTTTCACTTTGATTTTTCAGGTTATTTCACTCTAATTTTTCAGGTTATTTCACTTTAAACAAGACTTTTTCTTTCCATACAGCAACTTTACGGAGAATGCCAGGGTTCGGGAACCCTAGATTCACCCCATTTACAACAAATAGTCTTGCACAGGTGGCCTCTTTCTCATCTGTCACTCGTTTCACTTACATTTCATTCAAGGGGTGACAAATTGACCTTCATGAATTAGACCTAAGGCAAAGTAAACATGACCTTCTTTGTAGTTTACTAAATCTGTCTCAAGATCAACTCAATCCATCTATGAACTTAACCATAGCAAAATTCAATAAATAAATCAACGATTGATTGATAAGGGGAAAAGTAAGGTTGTAAGAGCTGCAGTGTATTGATTTCATGTCCTTACCTTAGCACTTTACGCTTGACCATCCTACGTTCAGTATCCGTATCAGACACATCATCTCTGTACTGGAGGTGGGAGGTGTCTGGTGTTGAGTCGTACATGGAGAAATTCCCACCAATCTGTTTTGGGGCTGGACCAAGAGGTTTTCTCAGAATGGGGTCTGTTCCAATATCATACCGGTTCTCCTTACCTCCTTGGTGATTCGGTATCTATGTATGGAAACCATCAACACTGTTGAAATCCAGTTAATACATCACATTTCATAATACTGTAAATCTTCATAAATATTCCTATTCATCACCTCTCTGACTGGAATGATTTCCGAATCTAATCAGATAGTCATCTATCAAAGTTTTACCTGTCAATAATATATAAAGTTCTTTTAGTATATTGTTCATAGTTCTTGACATTTTTGGACCGCATGAAATCGAAGATCTTTCAATACGGTTTGAATATAGAACCTATATTTGGGAAATAGTTCATACACATCCAACACTCTGACATACATAATGTATAAAGGCTATACCCTGAACAGAAGTATTAAATTGATAGAACTTTGAGTTCATGTCCTGGAACATGTCAGCTTATAATTATTTGCAGCAATATCTACAACACTTGTTATTACAATGTGTCACAAGGTTGTTCACATTACTCACCCTCCAGGAATCTTGTGTAGTAGATCTTTGTCGTGATTCTTCTAAAGGACTCCTATTATAACTGTGTGGGAAACCTGCTCAAAACACAGATATTTCACTATCATTCACATATTAAGACAACTAAGTAAAATTTAGATTTTAAATGCTGACAATTAACAAAATGCATGCAAATAAATTTGAAAGGCAAATATGAAAACAAAAAGCCTTAACAAATTGGAATTTATAGTCTAAAACCAATCAGTTTTACTTGCTTGTTGTTTACCTTCCAATCCTTCTAAGTCCTGGTTTCAACTTAATTACCCTTACAATAGTGTTACAAAGTGATTACCTTTATCTGCAATAATAACAATGGCAAAAAGAAATAATTCTTTGATACAAACTTCTTTTTTACATTTCATATTAGATAAAACAAGATAAACTCATTGATTATTAATCCAGAACAGCACTGACCAATTCAGATCTTTTGGGGGCCATTCCCATTGAAAGTAGTTTTACATTTTCCCAAAATCTCTTAAAATTTCTCAATTCTTTAAAAATTTCATCATGTATTCAAATAACATAGAACATCAAATACCCAAAACGAAACACTCTTTCATAAATATGGATGTTTTAGTCATTTAGATGATACTTTATATAAACAAATTTCTGTATAATTCCAAAAATCCTTGTTTAGTTTTGTGTGACACAATTTTCCTAATTCCAACCACAGGCTTCAATCTCAACATAGAGACACAATGCTGTGTGATTGTTTGACTTACCGTTGGTTGAAACTGATGTGTCTGGAGGAGGATGTGATGAGAGGCTGTTGTTGTGTGAACTCTCTTTGCTGTACTCATGTTTAATTAGCACTTTAAGATCTACAACATGTAGTCAGAAATACTATTTTGTGAATTAAAACTTATGACGTTGAATGCTTAATTAAATTCTTATGTGAAGTTCTGTTTTACTGCATCAAGTATACATTTCTTCATAAGGTGAATGAGGTAGAAATTTACGGGACATTTTTCTTGATCAACCTTACTAGTACTCCAACCTATGCCATGTGTGAAAGTGATCATTTACAGACTTTGAGCCCAAGAATTCTATTGATTGTTCAAACTTATTATAGTCATTAATATATGGTTCAGATAATGGCCTGAAACACAGTGACACTATTCAGAAGGAGAATGTTTTCAGACTTAAGTATTTAATGCCCAAATGTAAATTGCCCCCGTATTTGCCCAGTCCCCATATATGAGCTTTATTTATTCTTTACACAGCATTTGATTCCTATAGTAATCATTGAAGGATCAAGGAAGATTCATAGGAAATTTGGTTCTGTATGTAATGTATATGATTATCTATAGGGTGGGGATCCCAATCCTGTCCCTGTCATGGTCCTGGACAGAGTTTTACTAAAGGTCGTAATTCCACACGTAGACGTTAGATGTAGGCGTAACTTACGTCAAAAATCTGTTTAACTAAGGTCGTAACTTTTAGTTACGTGTAAAGTTACGTGCGAGTCGTCGTCTTCCTCTGAACACACGTAAGTTCCCACGTAAGGCTATGTCTAACCCTACGTTTACATTCGGAGTTACAACCTACATGCACATAACTAAAATCGTAACTTGACTAACGCCTACGTTTGCGTCTGGACTAACGACCTTTAGTAAAACTCAGTCCTGAGATTTAGTCCCTAGGGGCATGGACCTGACAGTATGATTGTGATCCACTGACTACGTTTGCGTCTGGACTGACGACGTTTAGTAAAACTCAGTCCTGAGATTTAGTCCCTAGGGGCATGGACCTGACAGTATGATTGTGTTTATTTCTTCATAACCAGCAAGCACATGAAAACAGTCACTATAGGGTTATAGGGAGTGATCCTCAACCATTTCTAAGTTATTTAAATCTCGACCCCTTGTATATCCTCTTGGTTTGTACATTTTTTTTAACACATCATTACCTGAGGATACTTTTACCATCCATAGCTTAATACTTGTAACATAGTTCAATAGAACTGGATGAAAGCAATATGGTCAATATGAACCAGGTGAACAAATATGTACCTTTCTTAAATTCCTTCAATCTGCTATCTGGCACATTGTGGTATCCTAGTTTTGATAATTCATATCTGATCTCATCATCAGTGAAATCAGCTTCTTCCTCCAAATTCATCTTGTAATATCGTCTGACTTTCCTTCCAAAGCCTGTTGCAGTCTGCAAAGTATAGTATTATGCATAATTTTAAAAAAGACATTTATATTGATGTGTAAGTTTTATGTTATTTAATTCAGTGTACTGTACATCCACACAACAATTGCTAATTTGTAAAAACTTTTTCGTAATTTTCACACTTCATGCATGTCTCTGAAAAAAGTTTAAGTGGTACAGGAATTTGTTAACCAATATGGAGGGGAAAAAAGAGGAAGTCTGCGGTTTGGAAGTTTCCTCAGATCATCAGTTGTTTAATTGTCACAATTAATGGAGTTTATTCAACAATTATTTACAGTTATCTACAGCCCTTATATAAACCTACCAACCAAAAATAAAGTTACAATCTATTAACAGCATTTTTTTTTTATATTTGAATGTTTAAAATTGGGAACTGTTCAGGTCTTTCAGTCATATATATACATACTGTTCAAGTAAACAAACTTGTTCCCAGAAAAGTGTCTGTTTCACATTTAGTGAAACTATATATAATAATGATAATCTTAATTTAACATTGTGTATATAGTCAACAACAAACAAGCTCTGTAGAGCTTGAGTTGTCTAAAACTCACACTTGATTGCACACAGTAGTAATGATTGTGAGCGTTAGCTACCCAGGTATTATGGCTACCGATAGAGGAACCCTCAGTGTAAGGAAGGTGTGGAGGAAAAAGCTACTCTTGTGTTTGATGCAGACAGATCTAGAGTTCTTCATCTTAAATTAAAGAATTCTTAAGTTAAGCACTCGACAAAACCTCAAATCGCGATTTCTGTGTCCACATCACAAAAGAAGGAGCGATAGATTTTATAAGTCTTCTCTGTGCTTTCTTATGTTGGCTTTGATACCATCGTTTCATTTATAAGTTATCATAACTGAAAGGAACCACCAAGAAAGAGTTGTTGCAATTTTGTTGTTGTTTTGAACGTCAATGATGGGTTAAACATAAGCCATGATGCAAGGTAGCACATCTTTGATATGTGTTTGAACCGAGCTCTTCGACATAAAAAATAATGAAAATAAAAAGGAGAAAGGACATGGTATTGTATGCATATGTATTGAAAGGGAAATAAATTATCCTAGGGCTTTAATAAAGACAACATATCTATAACATTATTCAACAAAGAGAAATGCATACTCATAACTGAAATACACTTGTACATCATATTTTAAATACGAGGCTACATTAAAGCAGTATTACTCAATGCAAGTATGAAGTATTAGACAAGTTCAAACACGATCTGGGTTTTTTTCACCGAGATGGTTCATGTGAATTAAAGCAAACCACGCATATGAATATCCCAATAAAATGTGTTCTAATCCAACTGCATTGACTGCATCTAAAAAATAGTCATCAATATTTAGAAATACCCAACGATAGGAATATGTGAGCTTCCTTCCAGTCAGTTTCAAATGTTGTCCGCCATTCTTGTAAACAGATTTTGTATGTGTGGTAAGCGACATCAATTCAGGTTTTATGCGTCATATAATTTATGAACAATAAAAGTAAAAACTTCATAATACATAATGTTGAAAATGCTTTGAACGATTCGGAGGTTGTAAGGTTTAAAACAATTACAATTTGTTTGCAATGATTTAAGAATTTTAAAGGGAAATAACTCTGTCATAAAATAGCTAAAAATAGGTCTCACACCACTATCAAATCACGAGGAACATCAGTGAGTAATCAAAGATCCAAGAGAACGTGTAACTGTAATGCCGATGTCAAATTTGTCTGAAGTATAGAAAAACAAAAGATTCTTTTCATAGGTCCGGTAATGTCGATAGCTAAATCAGTTTACGAGAATCGTTGCTGACGATATGTTAACAATTTAGACTAGTTATAAGCTTAAATTAGATATCTAACCGATTATAACCGTAAACGTTGTAACAAGTGTCAGTCATCGACTCTTATCAAAAGGCGAAACTTACGGGAAGTAAAGACTGGGTAATTATATACACTCTAAAAGATTCGTATATGTATATATATATACAAGCTTCTATAGAAGGTCTTTGATTCTACCGTTAGACTGCCATTATTTGGTTTACAATTAACATCGATCTAACTGTCAATAATGATGACATTATTTTAAACGAAGACATTTTTTCATCAAAAAAAACTAAACAATTATGAAGCCTTAATGTGATAAGTGATGAAGCGTGCTCGTTGGCTTGCATGCTCAGCTGCCGTATCCGGTTAAAGCGGCCTCACTGCTGTAACGGCCCTAGTAAAAACGACCCACCCTATATACTGTATAGTACTGCAAGTACTACACGTACATAACTTGATATTATGTTGATAAAGTTACATGCGCTTTCAAGAAATAAAGAGATGTACATGTACAGATAAAACTATTATAAGTGTGTTTTCATTGATAGTTGACCCTCCTCAGTCTCAAATACCTTTGCAATGGCAGTGTTTTCTACTTCAGTATTTAATTAAATTTGAGAGAAAAGTGTTTTTTGTTTTTGTTTTTTTATTCAATAGCATTTAAAAAACCCAGGTATGATAAAAACTAACTATAACTTAGATATGGGATGATATACATCAATGTTCATATATATACGTCCCGTTGTACTTTACAACCGTATACAATTTATTTAAATTTATGTAAAAAAATAACTACACGTACATGTCATACACGTGTTTACATTACCTTTAACTTTATCTGTTACAGCACGGACTTAGATAATCTAATTCCGTGGTTACAGGTTGCTCACTTCATTTATAATCCAATCAAATTTTATAACACGATTTAATAAGTAGGGCCATTTTCACTAGTGCCGTTTTACAGTGATGACGTTTTGACCTAGATTCCTCAGCTGCTATGCTGCATTTTAATTATTTTTACTCATTCTGTCAGGACCTCTGAGATTCATATCGCACAACCAGTTCGCCACAAACAAAAAAAAAAAAACCATCACGCCCGTACTATTTCGGCCCCAAAAAGCTACAATGCCTCAAAATTGTCTGTTACTTATATTTCTGTATGCATATATAGATCTACTTCTTTTTCGGCATAATAAATTTTTCATTTTTCATGAACGTGTTCTGCCAAGTTACATTTTCTACTTTTCAAACTAACTTTATCAGTCATTTTCGTTCTTCATCGTGGAAAATTTGAAATAGCTGACATTCATGCTGATATCTCAATATTTTTAGGGTAAGAACAGTATTTTTGCTTCTCATCTGATATGAAGCCCGGGCCTAAATGCTTATTATTATGAAGGGCAGAAACTCCATTGGCACACCATTCGGCATATCTTTTACTTTTCACAAATTGACAGACGATCTGTTTCATCAACATGCAAACTGATAACTCATCGAAACAGTTCATATTTTAAAAAAAACACAAAAAAAACCCAACAACATTACATGAACAATATGTAAAAAAAATGCCAATAAGGTCCTTGGATAACGTGTTCCTCAACATTAATATTATATTGCAATTATTACCGCCACTTTCACTAGAGCAGATATCGTTCAATATAACAGTTAGGTTCGTAGCGGTTGGGTCGATAAAGAATTTTCGGTCGATACAGATTTAGGGTCGAAACGGATTTTGGGGCAAAAAATCATTTTGGTACGATATGGTTGTCATACTTGGGGCGAAATGAACCGAAAATTGGGGCGATATGATATAAAGTTGGGTCGAAATGGTCTGGAGCGAAACGTCTGTATTTTCATAAAGTCAGAGACGTATACATATTTTCGTCTCTGATAAAGAGTATATATTCATAAATGTGTTTAAATGTACACTGTAATTTTTCATTGCATTTGCACATTGGTTTGTATCGTAATTTTTGAGGTTATACTTGCTAGGTGTACAATAAAGCCAACTGTCTCTCTATGTTAGCCTTGCTTTATTCCATAAACAATTTTGCATTTAATTTATATGTACTGTAGTGTGCAGAAGACATTGCATGACCACCACGGAAAACACAGGCATTTGTTTCTGTCAATAAAAATAGTTATGAGAAGAAAAAAAACCACACCCATATTTTATGAGTAACGTTAGTCGGGGTGTGATTTTTTTCTCATGACTATTTTTATTGACATAAACAAATGCCTGTTATTGAAAGGGCGAAACATTGAACTTTTGACACAGGAAAGGTTAAAAAGTAACGTTATTTTATGAGTGATTCATTTTGGGTATTGATCCAGATATGTTTACACGTCAATAGGTCCATGTTGCTCTAACGCTCTCCAGGAAAGTCGGCAGTGGCGAATAGTTGCACATGATATCTACTTGACGCTAACACTACTTCCGGCCAATGGGAAAAGGTAACATTTGTATTTCTATGAAAGAAAGGTTTTATGAACAGTAGCCTTGCATAATAGCGTAAGGTTTCATTTAATATTTGTGTTTGGAGAGTTCAACTCAATTATAAAATGTTTCGTTTGATTTAAACCTGTACAAAATCGTCACATAAATGGCTTACATAAAGATCCCGTCATCGTGGTGACCTTGAGCTTTTGTGTTCCTCTCTCGGTTAGAAACCAGAAGATACGATTTGTTGCACATTTGTGTTTCCTAAACTATCATCAAACACACAGGTTCGGTAAATAATATTTGACAAGGTAAGTTGTGTATGGTACTAAGACTAGAGTAACACGTGCGCGTGTTTTTTTATCAGCGGAATTGGCCTGTTGGCTATGTCAAAATTTACTACTGTATACGTACATATATACTGTATAGGGCGAATGTAAACAAACACGCCAGTACTGGTCGTAATTATCTCGTGCACATCGATTATGTGTTGACCAAACAAGTGAGACGGTGAAATGAAATATTTTTATAGATTATAAAAACTCAATTTCTGGTGACTTTAATGAATGTCACTGTTGCAATTATTGGTACTTGCATCCTTTTATCCTCTCCATCTGATGGTCGGACAGTAATATTAACGATTTCTGTACTGAAAACACGAAATATTTCACTCCCTCCTGACACATGAACAACTAGCTGCGATAATGTAGCTTTCTGGTGACGAAAGATTTTTTTTTATATATTGCGTCGTTAGAGCTACTAAGCTGTCCTATGTCAAGTAATGGAGCAAAATCGAAGGTGGTAAAATTATATTTAAACATATACGTCAAAATTATATTTAAACATATACGTCAAAATTATATATATTAAAATATATATATGTCAAAATGTCTTAGGAAACTCGGGCTAGCTCGGAAGCATCTTCTGAAAGCCTAGGCCAAATCTGCATTATTGGGATGCTTACAGTGCCGTGCCAAAAGTATCTAGTCACAATGGCGTCGTGTTTACATTTTTGACAAAACCACAGCCTGTTTCAAAATTCTCTGACATGCAAATTTCTAACCCAATTGCAACAAAATTACACAATCACCTTCAATACTTCTTCAAGTGTCCTTTTAGCCTGATGACATTTAAAATCTGTTTAGGGATGGAATTGTACAGACTTTTTATGTAGGCAGGTGTGATCCCTTTACAAATCCTGTGAATTTCACGGAACAATTCATCTTTTGATTTTATGGCTGTAACACGGATTTGGAGTTTCCTTTTGATGTACAAACTAACATTTTCAATTATGTTTATATCAGGAGACTGTGCAGGCCAACTCATACAGTTAATACCATTCTGATCAATTTATTGCTGGGTGGACCTCGCACGATGTACAGGTGCATTATAACCCTGGAAAAAATAGCCACCTGCAGGAAAATTCCTCGCTATGACAGGCCAGAGATATTCTTTCAACACTCCCTGATACTTCACAGCATTAATATTACCATCACCAGCAGCAGTTAGTGTTCTGACACCTTCCGAACAAATGCAACGTTAACCCCAAATCATTACTTCAAACTTATTTTGTGCTGAGCGCGGCTGAACAAGAACAGGCCTCCATCCTTCGCTTCGCTTTCTCCAGACATAAACACAGTGGTCCTGTCCAATTTACTATCTTGCTTTAGTCCGAAAATATCACTTTTTATACGCCGGTCAAATTTGACGTAAGTATGCCGGCAATCTCCTCCTACATTTTTCGACCGATCTCTTTGAAACTTGGTTAGATTATAATCATGATATGAAGTTGTGTCTCCCTTAAGAGAATTTTGATTCGACAATTTTTCCAAAAGTTATTGCACTTTGTTCATTTCAGTATATGATATCTGGAGATCTCCTCCTACATTTTTTGACGGATTTCTTTGAAACTTTGTAGGCTAAATAATCATAATAAGTTGTTGTGTTTCCTTGAGAAGAATTATTTTGATTCAACAATTTTTGCAAAAGTTATTGCCCTTTTTTTATTTCAGTATTTGATTTTTGTCCGGCAATCTCCTCCTACATTTTTCAACGCATCTCTTTAAAACTTGGTATACATTATAATCATGATATGAACTTGAGTCTCCCATAAAAGAATTTTGATTCAACAGTTTTTACAAAAGTTATTGCCCTTTGTTCATTTCAGTATTTAATCTTTTGTCCGGAGATTTTCTCCTACATCTTGATCTTATTTCAATGAAAGAAAGTATATAACACTATATGGCAATCACAGGCATATATTGTTCCTCCCCGCGGTACTCTTGTTTCCAGTTATTTAAAAGTCCATTTTCTCTTTTCCCTGCACCATGCAAGTCTCTTGGCCCAGTTCACCTGCCGCACTACAATTTTTTTTTTAGAAATACGTTTGCTGTATCCATGACTGTTTAAATGGCGTTGAATTGTACCTTTAGATGTAGGACGAATATTTTTTGCATTAAATTTTGCTATGATATCATTTAATGAAAGCCTTTTGTGTCTGTTTGTTTTCACAAGCCGTTTTAATTTCCTATAGTCAGGGTCGTTCAGCGAACATGTTCTGCCACTTCGCTGTCCCGTTTTCCACTGACCAAGAAATTAAAAATTTGTGAACGATGTCTATTACATTAGATTTGGGTATTTTTAACTTTAAACTTAATTCGGTGAGAATATCCGCTCTGAAATAGTCCTATGATGATATTTTTCAAAACCCATTTTTAATGTTCTGCCTTTTCTTCCAATACTGATTTAGTCGCCTGGCGACCACAAAAACAATACATCACAATAGGTGAAAATAGCGCACATCATCACATAAGTGACGTTTTTT
The DNA here is from genome assembly GCF_002113885.1 of Mizuhopecten yessoensis. Taxonomy (NCBI): domain Eukaryota; kingdom Metazoa; phylum Mollusca; class Bivalvia; order Pectinida; family Pectinidae; genus Mizuhopecten; species Mizuhopecten yessoensis. The sequence continues at coordinate 296,967 of NW_018404007.1, forward strand.
ACCAAGGTGAAGGCCATTTATGCCATGACCTCAACTGAGAATGTAAACACGCCCGCCATTGTGAACGGATACTTTCGGCATTACTTTGTATCTTCAGTAACAAGAATGAAGCAGACATCATATTGAATAGTCACTATAGTTACTAATAAGTGATTTGAAATTCAAACTGAGTTTTTAGGAGAAACACTTTCATTTTACGATTTACCTGTTTGGTCAACACTTCAATCAATGTGCACAAGATACCTACGACCAGTACTGGCGTGTTTGTTTATATTCGCCCAATATACGTATAGTTAGTCATATTTGACTATATAGACAAATCTAGCCATATAGCCAAATTTGCCGCTGCTCCAGTACCTGTAACAGGTTAGGCCATACCTGCCAACCCTGGACATACTGAAAGAGGGTTATGACCCTCTTTTGAAAATTAAAAAGAGGGTCATAGTGCGTGACGACTTTTTCGCAACAAATACAGAAGAAAAATAGATATTTGATACATAGTTTAATATTTGATATGATATATGATTATGCACCAGGTACATTTCTACAGCAAGAACATCACTGACAACTCTTGTTGTATTCAGCTGTTGCAGACTTTGCAGAGGCTAATACACTGGCTGGTGGTTTGTTATCATCACAATAATCATTTTGATTGAATTTGCAACTGAGAAGTGCACACAAAGTGTCATTTTGGAGATCAGCTCTGAATTCAGTGTGTATTTTATTAACTACGGGAAAAGCTCTTTCCGAGTCGGCATTACTGTTTGGCACAACCCCACAATGCCACATGTGGATAATCACCTAAGTTTACAGTAACAGTATTTTATTACTGAATTAGTGAAATGGGGAATAAAATGAAATAAAATCATATTAGTTCTTTTAAACATTTAGGAACAAAAAACACATTATTCTTTAAACATAATCCAATAAATATGCTTAACGTAGCTAAGGCAATCAAAATCTGAATTGACTGCAATGTTGGAAATTTTGTCTCTCTTCATATATGGGAGTCATGACCCCATATGGAAGTCGTACCGTAAACATGACTGCATCAGTAGTAATACTCTATTTGGCCATGCAGGTATATAGAAACGGATAACCGAGATAACTTTCACATATGATCTATCATGACAAACTTGGCTAATTTTGTGAAAGAGATATTTTATTAGTGAGGATTCATTTTTTCAACAATTATGCATTATTTTGTTAATATTGTACTCATATGAGGGGGGAATTATATGCAATCTCACAGATTGGACACTTGATTTGGCTCCATTAGTTGGCATAGGTCAGTTCTAAGCTCTCACGATGTAATAAATGAAATTGTCTCATTGATAGAAGCCATGTTATCGCAGCTACCATCCAGCCACCGAGTGAGTGACTACAACATATTTGGCTCATAGGTGGTGTTATGTGTTACAGTTCGGTTGTTTTCATTTAAGTGTAATATATTTTTTTGATATATATATATATGCAAGGGCTGAATATTGATTCCACCTTTAAAAGCCCATTATTAGAGTATTGTAGCCAATTATGTAGGGTACATTGTGACAAAATTCCAAGTTCATCGGGTCAAAGGTCACAGTAGTGGTGTTTGTCTTTTCCATTGATCTGTTGGTACGACATCTGAGGTTAGACCTTTTCATGACCCTTGATAATTTAGCCCCTACATGGGCATCACACAGCCGGAATGCGAAGGTATTAGTTAGCCCATAGGCGACAGTTCTAGTTTCTGCTGTTTTCTCCTGAAATTACACAAAAATAATCATGCATTTCATGGATGATATTTTTCCACAGGTTCCTGTGGAAAGGTAGAAAATCACTGGTTGTACCCTTGCAGTGTACAATAGGGGCTCACAAGACCTAGATTAAATAGCATTATGTAAATATGTGTAATGGCTGCCAGAAGGATAACACAATGTGAATTGTCAAGATTCCATCCCTGACCTGATAACATATTATTTCTGTTTTGGCAGATCAATGGCCGTGGGCAGTGTAGTGAGGACATTCAGACCATACTTGAGAACTGTTTTGTACCCCACATTTGTCCTGTCCTTCATCTTCTGGGATCTGAATAAGACCAGAATCTTCAAAGCAAAAAAGAGAGCAGAAGCTGAAAGAAGAAACAATTAATACCTATTAGTGTGATCAACACCTTACCAAACAAGGTATATAGGTCTACAGTGATGTGTGGTTATATTATCCTAATATATATTTCAACCTTTTATCAATGTTCTTCGTAACCCTTGTTACAAATAATATTTTTAAGGTTTCAATGTTTCAAATAATCCTAGCCGTTTGCAGAGTACAGTTGCCTTCAGGAATCGTTCATCACAATTTTGTTTGAAGATATGTTTGACTTGTGATACAAATTCAGATTGAGAGCATTTATATTCATGTATATCATTCAGAATAGGAGGAACCATGAACTCTATGAAATTTTATCAAGATTGCTAAAGTAGTGCAAGAATATAGCCCACCATCACCATAATGTTGGCTATTCAAATCGCCCTTTCTCCGTGGACCGTCCGTCCTTAAAAAATTCTTGTTATCACTATTTCTCAGGAAGTACCAAAGTGATCTTTCTCAAATTTTATATGAAGGTTCTTCTTGGTCCCCTAGTTGTGCATGTTTACTTTAGAGACTGATCAGATAAACAATGACGGACAGGAAGCCATCTTTGATTTTGACAGTGTAGGTTTGTTATTGCTATTTCTCAGGAAGTACTGGAGGGATCTTTCACAAATTTCATATGTAGGTTCCCTTGGTCACTAGTTGTGCATGTTTACTTTTGGGACTGATCAGATAAACAAAATGGCCAACAGACAGCCATCATGGACTTTGACAGTAAAGGTTTGTTATCGCTATGCAGGTTTGATTTTGAGACTGATCAGATAAACAAAATGACAGCCATCTTGGATTGTGACATTAAAGGTTTGTTCATGCTATTTTCCAGGAAGTATTGAAGGGAACTTTCTCAGATTGGTTATGTAGGTTCCTCACTGTCCTTTATTGTTCATGTTTACTTTTGAGACTGATCAAATAAACAAAATGGCTGACGGTGACAGGCGACCAATTTTGATTTTTAGGTCACCTGAGACAAAGTCTCAAGTGACCTATTGCGATCGCCTTTTGTCTGTCGTCGTCCGTCGTGCGTCCGTAAACAATTTACATTTTCGACTTCTTCTCCAAAACCCCTGAACCAATTTCAATGAAATTTTGCAGGGATCTTCCATGGACAAAGGTCAACAAAAATAGTGGCTGGTTTAGTCCCAAGCCCCTAGGGGCCTGAGGGGTGGGGCCAAAAAGGGTCAAATTGACTAAAATTTCAAAAATCTTTTTCTCCAAACCCCTGAACCAATTTCAATGAAATTTTGCAGGAACCTTCCATGGACAAAGGTCAACAACAATAGTGTCCGGTTTAGTCCCAAGCCCCCAGGGGCCTGAGGGGCGGGGTCAAATTGACTAAAATTTCAAAAATCTTCTTCTCAAGACCCAGATATAGTAGAATCAAATACTCTTCATATATGGAAGGGTCTTAAGGTCTTCACCGAAATTATGAATTTCATGACCCTGGGGTCTCACGTTTCCCCCTGGGGAGGGGGTAAACTTTACTATAGTTTATATAGGGAAATCACATTTTGGACCAACATTTGTTTAATTTCCATTGGAAGTAATTCAATTTGGGTTAGCATTATCAGTATTAGGTAGCAGTTTGATAGTATGCACCTATGAGCCCTGACTGACCCCCAGGGGCTGATGGGTGGGGCCAAAAAGGGTTGAATTGACTGAAATTTCAAAAATCTTCTTCTCAAGACCCAGATATGGTAGAATCAAATACTCTTCATAGATGGAAGGGTCTTAAGGTTTATGACCCTAGGGTCTCACGTTTACCCCCTGGGGAAGGAGGGGGGGCAAAATTTATTATGGTTTATAATGGCAAATGATACTTTGAATATTACATGTTAATAACTTGATTGGAATTATAACCTTGAGTTGACAGTTTGATAATTTGAAAATTTTGAGCCAGCCCTACCCCCAAGGGCTGTAGGGTGGGGCTCAAAGGAGTCAGTGTGCTAAAATTTCTTCATTTTCCTTGTTTAGAATCAGAGATGCTAGTTTCAAATACTTTTTGGTCTGAAATCTGTATGCTAGATATTGAATAAGGTGGTTTTATTGTTTTTGGTCACTTTGAATAATATTTCTGTTCATGTTAAAAACAAAATCAACTCTCTGTATAAATATATCAGGTGACCGTTGCGGCCCATGGGCCTCTTGTTAACATTGAAGGTTTGTTAATGATATTTTTCAGGAAGTTCGTAAGGGATCTTTTTCAAATTTGATATGAAGGTTCCCCTTGATCCCTAGTTGTGCATGTTTTATTTTGTTATGCTTTTTTCCCCCTTTTTAGATGACTGCCGGCACGGTTACAAAAGCCCGCAAGGTAATGCTGAACCCACGATTCTTCAAGTACTACTTACAACTGGGAGGTGTGTCATGCCTGTTCCTAATCGGGGGATGGATGGACAACTTACTGACTCATAGAGAGTCCTCCATGTTCATGAACAAGTCTGGATGTTTCCCACCTCGAGATCTGGGACCTGGTAACAAAAGATGGTGATTGATATCCTGGAGCCACACAATAACCTCAGTGGTTATTTGTGTGTGAAAAAGTGTTTTCAGTCTTTTTTTGTTGTTGTACAGAATAACTGGAGTTTTCATAAGCTTATTGAGTAAGACATCAATTTATTTCAACTTTTTACAGAGGACTTGACCCTGGTGACTGGAATATTGACAACATTTCAAACAACACTAGAGGTAACAGCCGACTACTTTGTCTACTGAGCACATTGCAAGTTGCCTGTAATGGTGGTAGTGTTTGTTTCTGGAATAATAAAGACGTTTTGAAAAGGAAATCAGGTTTTATCTTTTTTTTATGTTGCACAGTCACTTTTAAAACTTCTGCAGGACCACAACAGATTATATTTGTCCAATGTTAGGGACTGTAACAGACAGCTTAAACAGTTATTAAGTATGGTAATTACTTATACTGTGTCGCTTAAACAGTTATTAAATATGGTAATTACTTATACTGTGTCACATAACCAGTTAGAATGTATGGTAATTTTCTATACTACATTTGTATTTCTCCTGGAGTAGCCATATTTGGTGAACAAGGACATCTTTGGATGGCGGAGTGCAGAGTGCAAGAATAAGGTCACTGTTACCTATGACTTGACCTCGGGTCACCTTTGACCTTTTTTTTCAAGATTGTCTGGTGCATATCTTCTATACTTTTACACCTGTAGTATCCAGATTTGGTGTACAAGGACATCTTGGGATGGCGGGGTGTAAGAAGTAGGATACTATGACTTGATCTTTGACTTTTACTATTGAATTTTTTAGTCCATGGCATGTCTCCTTTACTTTTTCACCTGGAGTATTCAGATTTGGTGTACAAGGACATCTTGGAATGGCGGAGGGCAGGAATAAGGTCACTATGACCTCATTGTGACCTATGCTTCCTGACATAAGTGTACTGTTTGTTAAATATAGAAATCGTTACCGGTGGGGACTATGGATTGCCTTGCAATACTTTGCCTTGTTACTTATACTGTGTCGCTTAAACAGTTAGAATATATACCAATTACTTATACTGTGTAAATTGTTCTCTGGGTCGCAGGTTTGAGGCCTACGTGGGGAGTCGCCAGGGACTGGCCATATGTCGTGTTTTTTCTCGGGGGGAACTCGGGCTTTCCTTCACTCCTACTAAATGACCATAGCTGCTAATAGGATGTAAAACACAAAGTCTTCTTCCTGTATGTTTATTGTTCATAGTGAAATTAAATGGAGCTTTAATTTGATCAAGTAATGCTTCAATAAAAGATGATATCAGTGGCTTTATTTCTAAGAAGATTTCTGCCCGTTTCAAATTTACAATACCATGTAACACAGAGTGTATTGTGAATATAGCTAAGAATATATATTTCTCTCACCCTTCACTGACGTATCTCCCATTTCAGCTAGAAAAGATCGTCTCGTCACCCCGTAGGAGGAGATAGCTACCTCACGCAGAATGGTGCGGTAAGTTATAACAATAGTATGACATCACGTCATCAATGCAATGAGGTCATGTGGCAACAGTAGCAGACCATGGAAGACAACTCTGGATTATTCAATCAACGATTATATTTCACGCAATCACCGCTTGTATTTGTGACTGAAACAGGACAGGAGAAAAAAAATCAACCCTCAAACTTGAGGATAAGTCAGAGAAATTTTAAACCCTCGGGTAAGACAAGAATATCATCCCTCCGGTTGGAGATTAATAGAATCTTCCCCTACCCTGAGGGTGTGACAGAGAAATCTCCAACCTGAGGGGTGATGTTTTTTGGTTGGAGATTTCTGTTACACCGTTAAGGTAGGGGATGATTATTTTTCTTCCATCCTATTATTTTAGTCACAACTCCACTGACAGTAGTGTAAACAAAAACACATGAGGGGTATGAATATCGTCATTTACTTTTGATGACGTCACAATTACCGGCGACGCGTTTCTATGACGTCGCAATTGAACACATGCTAATCGGCACAAGGCTTTCTCCCCCTAGGGGGGGGGGGGGGGGGGGGGGTGACAAGCTTGTGAAGGGTGGGAGAATAATAGAATTTCCCCCTCCCTCCAGGGGGTGACCGAGAAATCCCCAACCCGAGGGGTGATGTTTTTTGGTTAGACAAACAGAAAATCCCCCCGAGGGTTGGGATTTCTCTGTTACACCCTCAAGGTAGGGGATGATTATTTTCTCCCATCCTATTATTTCAGTCACAGCTCCACCGACAGTAGTCTGCCATGTTTGTAAACAAAAACACATGGGGGGTATGCATATCGTCATTCACTTTTGATGACGTCACAACACGTGCTAATCAGCACCAGGCTATCTCCCCCTAGGGGTAGACAAGCTGATATTTCCCGGATAATGTGAAGGGTGGGAGATTTCTCTTTCACACCCTTAAGGTAGGGGAAGATTTTATTTGTAATAATAAACTGTACTCAGATAGCCCTTTCAGTTACGATAGATATTTGACTAGAAATATGGACCAAATGCCAGGTTTATACCTGTCCTTTGAAGGTAACACAGGACCATCACGTGACATCAAAGCTGGTGTGCTGCCATGTGATTCTTCTGATGTACAACAAAGGTCTAATTATATTATCTGCTAGGTGACCTATCCAGAGCCTTCAATTTTGTCATGACATATTCCAGGGGTGCAGAGAATGTGAGTGTAGCCTCTGGAACTTTGATTTAGGTTATTATAATCTACACCAGCATTGCAGTGACCTTATGTTTTCTGAACCCTTGATTTGACCTTTAGAGCATGTACATCTTATCACTATACCTACATTTATTATGTTTTATAAAATATTCCTGAATAGTTCAGTATAATTGTGGTTATTATGTACTTGGAATACAAACTAGTGTGTGATTCTGCTCAGATTTATGAATGTGCATCATCGTCTTCAACAGTTCAGTAATGCAATCTTGACAGGATATTTGACCTCTTGCTGTGACCTTTACATTACGGATACCAGTGTATTTGACAGTCTTGACATAGCTCACATACCTTATTATACTGGTGATAAGCCCATTCCCCTTTCTTCTAGTTTGTTGGCGCCGGTAAAAATTATATTTTTTATTGTTGTTCGTTGTGCAGTACATTTTAAGCTAACCAGCAGAGTGCATCAGAATACTTCCTGTTGATTAAAGGGTTGGGACTTTGAATCCCTTCAGCGCTCTAGATCTATCGACACAGAATAAAAAAAATGCTAGTGTTTGCAACATCAAAGAGAAATGTGGCTGGCTTGCGACATCTGACCAACGAAAACTTCACAAGACTGGCAGCCACTTGCGACTGCATATAGGCAAGTATAATGTAACACTTATTGGTGGGAGGTATTCTCAACACCATAATATATACACATGGATTAATGAGCAAAGCAAACCAAGCATGTAATTTGACCTTTGACATCTTGCTGCTTCTTGACCATGAAGGTACAAATCTGCATGCAGTATGTGACAATCTTGTCATGTTCAATACACCTATAAAGTTATTAATCAGAAACCAAATGTATAATATTGGCATTGTTAGAAAATCTGAATGTGAATGCTTCAGCAATGCTTGGTTCTTCATTTCAAAGTTATATTGAATTGATACAAAGTTTCCAGCACTGAATGGGGGTTTTCTGAGAGCCTCGGAGGTCAAATAATAAAAAGTAAAAATTTATTAAGAATATTATGTCATCCAAAAGTTAATAGCAACTCAATGGTGGAATAGATATGTAGAAATGTATGAGAAAATTGTATTTACTTTGACCTAGTTTTCTTTGATTGAACTAGGAACCATGATAAAATAAAGAAACAAAATAATTGTAACAAAAACAAACTGTCATTTTAAAGCATTTAATTAAAATGTCAATACAATAGTGAGAAGCACTTGTATTCTCAACTGCTAAAACAATAATATTGTTAGCAGTAGGGTTGTGAATGGAACATGTCAATGAGCTGAAATTCATCAAATGATGGCTCAATACCTTTAGAATGCTTCATTCACAAATCATTTTCCTGACATGATACATCCAATACATGCAGGATTGTAAAAAATGAGATGTTCAAAAATGAATTCAGAACCAAATATTTCATTGATTTAACAGTAGACTCCTCTATGTAACCTTCCTTGGGGTACAAAAATGATCTTTGTACACAACACACATGCCAAACTTCAGTGTAACTACAATATTTTGTAAATGATATGAATGTGACTTTAGTATTCATAAATAGGTATATGAAATACGAGACAATAGTCCAGATTATGTAACATAAGCATGTAAAATCAAAACCAAACGTGACACTATTACAGCTAAATTAGCTGTTTAACGAGACCTGCTTGCACTGGTATTCAACATGGACGGGTTATCTTTATAATCATAATGGACGGTTTGAATGTTATAATGATCTGAATGAGCCTTTATGAGCGGAATGTTTTCATGCATGAGGAGATATGTTCTAAAAATACCTGGGTACATTATAACCTACCTACCTGTACAGTTATCTAAAATCAATGTAGTATAACAACCCAGGTATAATCTACTTACTGTACAGGTATCTAAAATCAATGTAGTGTAACAACCCAGGTGTATCTACTTACCTGTACAGGTATCTAAAATCAATGTAGTGTAACAACCCAGGTATAATCTACTTACCTGTACAGGTATCTTAAATTAATGTAGTATAACAACCCAGGTATAATCTACTTACTGTACAGGTATCTAAAATCAATGTAGTGTAACAACCCAGGTATAATCTACTTACTGTACAGGTATCTAAAATCAATGTAGTGTAACAACCCGGGTATATCTACTTACCTGTACAGGTATCTAAAATCAATGTAGTGTAACAACCCAGGTATAATCTACTTACTGTACAGGTATCTAAAATCAATGTAGTGTAACAACCTGGGTATATCTACTTACCTGTACAGGTATCTTAAATCAATGTAGTGTAACAACCCAGGTATAATCTACTTACTGTACAGGTATCTAAAATCAATGTAGTGTAACAACCTGGGTATATCTACTTACCTGTACAGGTATCTAAAATCAATGTAGTGTAACAACCCAGGTATAATCTACTTACTGTACAGGCATCTAAAATCAATGTAGTGTAACAACCCAGGTGTATCTACTTACCTGTACATGTATCTTAAATCAAGGTATTTTAACCAAACTTGATCAGTATTGTTGAAGGTGTAGCCTGTACAGTAGTAATTAACACCATAAGCCTCTCATTCTCCTCAAGGCTGTGTCATAACAATACAACCATAGAAGAGATAATATAACACTTCCTTATATTATATATAACACTTACTATACCCATATGAATTGTAAAAAATATGGAATGACCAAGTTTAAATAAGTTGAAAATAAATACATTGCAGGTAACAGTACATGTTGTTCTTTGATACAGAAACTAGCACTACCTGATGGTACTATACCTACTCTCCTACACACACAGCCCCATACAATCCACCAGCCAGTACTTACTGTATCCCCACACTCCCTTATTCAATGATATGCAAACAAGCATTACTTAACTGTACTATATCATCTCCCACCCTCACACAATACATCGTACAACATACCAACAAGTACTTTATATTTCTGCTAGTAAACAGCAGAATGTACACTAGGAAATTTTGTCCATTGATATCTTCTCCCTTCATTGACGTCCTTAATTGACATCAGCTGTTAATGGGATATATCTGATACAAAATAAAACCAAACCCATTAAATGGTAACAGTCGTCCTTATATTAGTACTAACACTGTATCATTTAAGAGGATCTTACACGAGTGTTCATGTAATATTAAATTTGTTAAATGAGTTTATTAATTTCATATGAAATTTATAAACTAGTTTAATAATTTTCAACATTACATGAAAACTCATTTTAGATCCTCTATTTACTGGGTTTATACTGTGGTATTTAAGTATCTAATTATTTTAAACATATACCAATCCTGTATCCCAATTATGTCACCTCATTATTGTACATGTACATAAAATAATGTATAACAACAGTTAGTGAAATCTGACTTGACAGACACCAATAAGGACATGGATCATGCAATACCTGTACATGTGATCCCAGCAGCATTGACACACATACGGTGAATATCAGGCTGAACAAGGTCAGTAACTCACTGATGTATATTGAGTTTTGATCTACTAACATCCAGAGGTAAACATTATAATAGAAAGTTATAAATAGTAAAAAAAAAACAAGTAACAAATGGTATGTACATATTTAAAAGATATTTTTTACAGTAAAATTGTCTGACCAACATTTAATACTGACAACGGAATCTCACTACAAAGGACAAAAATCTGACCTGCAAGATACCTTCCTGCTGTATTTGATCATTGTGATATAAATCCAGTTTCCTAACTAAATATATGTAACTATCAATCTGACTGCATTTTAACAGAGTCAAACTTTACAGTATAACATTGCTGTCTCAACAATAATACAGTATAACATTACTAATAACAACTATTATTATCTAAAGAACAGTAAGTTAGAGTTAGTGTTTTTTGCTCGTGGTCGTATGTCATCCTCGATGCTTCGTATTTCCATTGCTCTAGCTTTTGCCTTGAAAAGTTTTTCCTTGAGTTCCCTTCGTTTTGCCAGCTCATTCAAATACAAGTCAGTATAATCACCCTCCAGGTCAGTAAACGTGGAAAAGTAGGTGTCTGTAGAAGGCACAGTGTCTTTCTTTCGACAATTCTCCTTTCCGTACATGTCAAATGTGACTTTTTTCTTTGGTGTATCTGGGTCCTTCTTCCTCTTGGACAGACATGAGGACCTGCTCTCCAGCGACATGTCTGAAAGTACACAACAAGGTGAAGTATATAGTCCTGTTAGTAAGCACTAACAGGACCTGAGTCGGCAAACATTGATGAGGTCAAGCAAGTAAACACAGACAAAAATAAGTCCGTCGATAATGTCAAAATCAAGTAAGTAAACATTGAAAATGTCAAGAAAATAAACATTGCCAAGGTCATGTTAATTAGTTAACACTGACCAGGTTGTTGAAGTATGTTGATGTACTGTAATTAAACATGACAAGGTTGTATACAAGAAGGAAACAAGAATGATTTTGTAGGTCTCCATAAGGAAGCCATTCATAAAGTCTAAATATATACTTCACAAGATTTTGTGCAACATGTAGTGTTCAAAAGTCATAGACCACAATAGAAAGTGCATTATCAGTAGCAGTATCGAGTAGTTACTCCGTCACAGATAGTGTACATAGACCAGTAGTGATATCTAGTAGTGACTGACACATATATGTATAGTGTAGATCTAGACCAGTAGCGGTATCTAGTAGTGACTGACACATATAGGTATAGTGTAGACAGTAGTGGTATATAGTAGTGACTGACACATAAAGGTATAGTATAGACCAGTAGTGATATCTAGTAGTGACTGACACATATATGTATAGTGTAGACCAGTAGTGGTATCTAGTAGTGACTCACACATATATGTATAGTGTAGACCAGTAGTGGTATCTAATAGTGACTCACACATATAGGTATAGTGTAGACCAGTAGTGGGATCTAGTAGTGACTCACGCATATAGGTATAGTGTACATAAACCAGTAGTGGTATCTAGTATTGACTCACACATATAGGTATAGTGTAGACCAGTAGATGTATCTAGTAGTGACTCACACATATAGGTATAGTGCACATAAACCAGTAGTGGTATCTAGTATTGACTCACATATAGGTATAGTGTACCTAAACCAGTAGTGGTATCTAGTATTGACTCACATATAGGTATAGTGTACCTAAACCAGTAGTGGTATCTAGTATTGACTCACACATATAGGTATAGTGTAGACCAGTAGAGGGATCTAGTAGTGACTCACACATATAGGTATAGTGTAGACAGTAGTGGTATATAGTAGTGACTGACACATAAAGGTATAGTATAGACCAGTAGTGATATCTAGTAGTGACTGACACATATATGTATAGTGTAGATCTAGACCAGTAGCGGTACCTAGTAGTGACTGACACATATAGGTATAGTGTAGTCAGTAGTGGTATATAGTAGTGACTGACACATAAAGGTATAGTATAGACCAGTAGTGATATCTAGTAGTGACTGACACATATATGTATAGTGTAGATCTAGACCAGTAGTGGTATCTAGTAGTGACTGACACATATAGGTATAGTGTAGACAGTAGTGCTATATAGTAGTGACTGACACATAAAGGTATAGTATAGACCAGTAGTGATATCTAGTAGTGACTGACACATATATGTATAGTGTAGATCTAGACCAGTAGCGGCATCTAGTAGTGACTGACACATATAGGTATAGTGTAGACAGTAGTGCTATATAGTAGTGACTGACACATAAAGGTATAGTATAGACCAGTAGTGATATCTAGTAGTGACTGACACATATATGCATAGTGTAGACCAGTAGTGGTATCTAGTAGTGACACAGACACAGGTTGACAGTAGTGTTATCTAGTAGTGACACAGATACAGGTAGACAGTAGTGTTTTCTAGTAGTGACACAGACACAGGTAGACAGTAGTGGTATCTAGTAGTGACACAGTAGTACAGATGTACTGTCTAATAGTGTGGACTTGTAGTGTATAGACCAGTAATTATATATGATTGTGCCTAGTCATGGCTCAGTTTTCAGTGAGGAGAGAAAGCAATGCTTCATGTATTGACCTAAGATATTAACACACAAGCAAAATTATATCAAATAACAATTCATGCTTTTATTACAAATATAGCAAATTAAACAAATTAATACAAAGCATTGTAAAACATATGTACAGCATCAATTCGTTTATGCTGCGTAGTTATGTAAAGGATTCAAAAAATAAAGTGGACATAACACGATTCAAATTACAATAGATGGGACAAAAACAATTGAGACAAGAGGTCTGATGTATAAGCTAAATTACAGTTTAAACCTTGTTATTCAGTCATCATTTACCCCGGCAAACTAATAGTATTGTGAATGAAGGGATTTGACAATAACTCGAGATGTTTCAACAACTGCCAAGGAAATAAGAAGGATTGCATCTCCATCAACTTAGCCCTAAGTGAGGCAGACAAAGCAAGAGGCGAGATTACTGGTAAACTGTATAGCTTTGTTGCTGAGTATTTCACACATCCCTAGGTACAAACCAGACACCATGACAACTAAGTATTCAGTCTTGGTTACATAATATTTATCTCAACAAACCAGACACCATGACAACTAGGTATTCAGTCTTGGTTACATAATATTTATCTCATCAAACCAGACACCATGACAACTAGGTATTCAGTCTTGGTTACATAATATTTATCTCATCAAACCAGACACCAACAAGGCCAGTTGTTTTGGTCATAAATAGATGATAATTAATATATGTTTATATTATATTACAGTATAATAAAGTGACAATGAATACACATATAACTAACTTGCACTTTGTACAAACTAACTTACCAAATTATACCAGATTATTACCAGGGTATGTTATCTTGTAACAAGTGTTTTTGGTTTACTGTTTCAGAACAAGTGATGGGCGATGGGAAGTCTGGTTTAAACAGAAATCTGAATAAAGCCTGGTAGGTTTAAACAGGTTAAGCAGTAGAGTAAAGGTAGAGCAAGGAGGCAGTATAGATAAGTACCATATAAAGGTAGAGTAAAGGTAGAGCAAGGAGGCAGTATAGAGAAGTACCATATACAGGTAAGTCCTTTGTAACAGGATCAGAAATCTCTACAACCAAACAGTCAAGCAAAATAAAGGTATATAGGCAAGTTTCTACAACTAGACTAGCATAATGGCAATTCACATATCTCTACAACAAGGCCATCAAGTTGGAGACTAATTAATAGGGGTGACTTAAATCTGGCACATTGTATTATAGTATAGATATCAAACAAAGGTTATATTGCACAAAAACATGTATATTTTTTTTTTCAAATCCACAAATTTCACAAAAAAATATCAATGAAAAACATTTTTTATATGGAAACATTTTTTCCCTGATCTTTTTAATCTTTGGTCTTGTAGAATTAAATGAACAATTACAAAATAATATATTGCATGCAGGACATTTGAAATGTACATTAGAAGTTTTTAATTATAAATGTCATATCAAATAGTCATAACATTCCTAAAGGGGGATGCCATCAGTGAATGTAGTTTAATAGTACAGTATAACTGAATATATGACAGGAAGACAGTAATTACTACAACAAAATAAGAACGACCGGTATGAACACACAGTGACACCAACTGTGAGAAAAACGAAAATGTCCAATGCCAAAATAATAGTTTTTCATTGCAAATTGGTGTTTTATATTATTGTCTGTGTAGCTGTACAGACCAATAGGAATTACCCCATGATCTGTTGATTAAGTAGAAAAGCACATTAAATACAGATAGGCAGTGATAGACCACTTCTATAAAACTGCTGTGTTTTATCAGTGATGACTGCAGGCTTATATTGAGGTATGTTACAAATATTAATTGCATCTTTTTTCTAATAACATTTTATACAAAATGAACCTGAATTAGTATGTACTGCATTTTGGTGTAATATGATAATACAATGCTACACTACACACTGACAAAAGCACGCTCTACAACAATGTTAATGCAAGCTGTAAACACATAGACAATCTAATTGTCGCAAACGGTTACTACATGTACACAATTACTTATTGTGATATCAATCATAATACCACTTAAACAGATAAATGTAATTGTATAATTCCCATCTCTATCATAAATAAATTATATGTATGGATTATAAGGATCGGTTGAGAGGTTAAACTACACAATTTGCACCAGACAACCAGGGTGGTTCCTGATTTGATTATGGAATTACCAGAGATATTTTCTCTACCCCATCATTAAGTACGGTTGATTAAGAATGCCACAGAGGATTTGGCTACCACCACTTGAGGACACTTACTTCACTATAAAGCCCCTAGGTTACAGCCACTACAGGGGAGTTAGCTTCAATGACACTTACTTCGCTATACAGTCCATAGGCTACAGCCACTACAGGGGAGTTAGCTTCAATGACACTTTCTGGTACTTCTCTGTAAAGTTGGTAGGCTACAGAGGATGCTTACTTCCCAAGTAATAATAAGATCAGGCTGCTACAGAGGGCACTTACTTTGTTGTGAGTGTATAGTAATTCAGCTATTACAGCTAGTGAGGAGTAGGTCACAACAGAGGGTGCTAACTTCAGTGTAAACTAGAGTAAGTTATGGCCGCTACACAGAACACTTCCTCACTGTAGTTGTTACTACTAGAGAAGATGCTTACTGTACTGTTAAGCACAGTAAGCTTTGGCCTCCTATAGAGAAGGCTTACTTCATAAGTTGGAATAGGCTATGGCCACCACAGGGTACATTTACTTCTGAGTAGGTACAACTTATGAGCACAATAAATTAAAATATAGTTCTAGCAAAGACTTGCTTTAAGCAGCTTCACAAGTGACTTGATTGATTGAGCAGAAAATGCAAGCAAAAAATCAAAAAATCAAGCTACACATGTACAGTCCTACTCATTTGGAATATCACTACCAAGACATTAATTAAAAGCACACTGGACACAAGTGAGTATCTCTAGTATTACACACAAGCTGGCACAGCAGTGGTAGTAAAACAGCAACACACAGTACTACACAAACAGACTACAGGCTAGTCAGGAAAATGGCAATCACTTATATTACCCACAAACACTCAAGTGTATTCAGTAGGAATTCAGGTAAAGGATAAATAATAATATCACGAAATTCCAAGATTTTGAATTATAAACCAGTTTTTCAAAAATTCCTAGAGTCTAAGACTACAAATTATAAGTCAAAACAATTACTGAACCACATAGAAAATATTTAAATCTTCAAATTGTGCGTTTAATATGAGTGATTACCATTAAGTAAGTATGCAGTTTGATGGAAAAAGCAGTAGCACTCAGTCACACAAGTCTAAGTGTCCTTCCGGTTACACACAGGGTCCAGCTGACTGAGAGGGGTGGCATCCCTCCAGTTACACCTGGGGTCCAATTGATTGAGAGGGGTGCGCAATCGATTGACTTTCATTTTTTGCGGGGGAATTTTTGGATACAAAAAGCCTTTGGTAGGGTATATAGGGGAGATAGGGACTGGGCTTTCCTGCCTACCTGCATCCCCTGCTTGAAACACATCTCTGTCTACACTGCCTTTCCGACCGAATTCCCTTATCAGCATCTCTGCCCTGTAAAATAAATTTGCCTCCGTAAGATATTCATAGCATATGATAAAATTCTCAGTTAAACAGATAATGAAATCATCTTTTATCAATTTCAAGTTAATTCGAAAAATTTAATGTATTCCCGGACATGCTCATGGTCATTAGGAAAGTGGATTTTTACACCCTAGTTTAAATGGTATATTTGCCTGAATGGATACACAACACTTTGGTCCATGTGCGATTACCTTTTCAATTTTTCTTCCAGAAGCTTTTCTTTAAGACAAATACGATTTTCTCTGTCTGAAATGAAAGAAAGAACTCTATTTAGGTTACATCTGGTAATAATATATATTTTTTAGTGGAAGAAAAAAGGTGTGTAAATTACACAAATTTTTACAGTAACATTACTACTTTCATTATTTGAAACTTTTTAAGCTCCTGATTTTATAGCCATTATCTTGTCATTTGAATAGTTATCAAACAGCAGCGTACCATCAAGTTCTCTCTCCCTTGAGTCCAGCTTCTGTTCTCGGGTTCGCAGCTCCTCCTCCCAATCCGTATGTGACCTTGACTCTGGGCTGGACAACCTTTGACGGGAGTCACGACGACCCTCGTCACGTTGATTGAAATCTAGGCCCAAACTTGTCCGTTTCTTCATCACCAATGGTTCATTCAGTACTTCATCAATAGTCGGCCTTTTGTGAACCTTGTTAACAAAGTAACCAAGTAAGATAATAGACAACACACTGTAACCTATCAGAACTGAAGGAC
This sequence comes from Mizuhopecten yessoensis, assembly GCF_002113885.1. NCBI lineage: Eukaryota > Metazoa > Mollusca > Bivalvia > Pectinida > Pectinidae > Mizuhopecten > Mizuhopecten yessoensis. The sequence continues at coordinate 314,571 of NW_018404007.1, forward strand.
ACACAGAAAAATTAGTGCTGAAAGAAAAGAAATTAAAATTCAAGTCCACATTATAGCATTAATTCTCACACTGTAGTGTCTATTGAAGGAATAGAAAGAAATTCAAAAACTTATGAACTCGTGATAGTGTATATTTACCTCTACTCTGATGATTTTTGCTACGACATTGTTGAGACCATCAGTATATTTGTTTGGAATCCGCGCGAAGTCACCAACTCTTATCTTTTTATTTAGTTCATGTTGATTGGATGCTGTGAAAGGAGGTCGGAGGGCACAGAGTTCGTACAGGATACAGCCCATGGACCAGATGTCCGACTTCTCATTGTATGACATATTGTTTACCAGCTCCTGCAAACATCAGCAGTTTCATTATACACTGATCTTTGGTAAAATCTTTCACTATTGATAAAGATCAGAAAAATAAAGGTGGGCAAACAAAGTGGAGACATACATTTTTGGCCTAGTGCAACTTACTGGTGACATGTAATATGGTGTTCCAACATAGGTTTTAGCAAAGCTTGTTTCATGGTGTAGTACTCGGGCAAGACCAAAATCACCCAGCTTGACATTTTCATCTGAGTCGAGGAAGATGTTTGCAGGTTTCAAGTCACGGTGCAGCACAGCCTTCCCGTTCTTGCGTCGATGACATTCCTGTAAGGCCTGTGTGATCTGTACTAAAATCTTCCACACAAAGTCCTCTTCCATATATACTCTGAAATAGGAACATCAGGTATCAGGTTCATAACTCTTGTTACTAACTTACGAATCAACTTCCTTACTTTTTTCATAATTCCTAATACAACTTAACTTAATTTCTTGAAGTTTTGTTTATAATGTGTCACATATAACAAGCTCACATTCAACCATTTCCCTTTAAATTGACAAAATACGGGTGCCAGCTGATATCGAAACCTCCCTGAACACTACCAGTGTAATTGAATCAAATAGAGCCCGAATGATCAATACAATCAGTTTTTCACCCTGTCTGGTAATTAAAGTTGTCATAAAGTTGATACTTACTTAGTCACACAAGTTTCATTGTTCATTATTTAAATAGTTTATTTGATAAACAAATAGGTAATTTACAATTCAGGGGTTCACAATTCCACTGCAGGGATCTATCCTGAGATGAAAGTGGGGGAAATCATTGTCATCAGATCCATGTTGGGAAATTAGGATGATCATTATGACACCTCTAAACACATAAAATTTGACTGTTTGACTTTTGTTGGTCTAACCTTTTTGAAAAATTTATCATTCTATCTTTTCAACATATATATGCTGTATTTTGAAAACTCAGCCAATTTGCCATTGTGGAATTTGGAAGGAGAAAATTTGGAAAAATCAAACAATATTTGAATGTAACTAAAAGAATCTTGATAAACCCCTGCACTATCCTGATGCGCTAAGCTCATGATTCTATGTCAGGCCAGTGAAGATTTTAATATTTATTTCTATGAAAAATAGTTTGCCTTGTAAACTTTTGTATAATCGGTCTACAGGCTGGTACGAGTATATAAAATTGAACACCTCTTCAGTCGTAAATTTCAGTAATGTCTGTACGCCTAGAAGATCAGGTATAACCTGGGGAACCTTTATATAAAAAGACAAGTTCTGTATCTACACACTAAATCACCTGGACCTGATACAGCATACATCCCATCGAGATAGGATTTTAAAGCATATAAAAAAATTGCCTCATACAGGATATACTTCATGTTTTTTAAAAACCATGTTTGAATTATGATACAAGATAAGCAAGAAAAAAAATGTCAGAAGTGTTTCTATTAAAGAAATGAAATGAGTGAAGTTTGTCATACTCGTCACGGCGACACCTAGAGATGAGGGAGGCGAGGTCGCCACGGTCACAATACTCCATGATGATGTAGATGGTGGTGTTGCTGCGATCGATGATGCGGTCATAGTACCGTACAATGTTACTGTGTCTCAGCTCACGCAGAAGGTTCACCTCTGACACCAACATTTGCTTCTCCGTCTCAGTCATCGACCCATAGTCCATCTCCTTCCACGCCAACACCTGAACAGTGTTATAATCTCATCACCCTTTGACTTCTCCAATGGTGTTATACAGGATTTTTAAGCATATCCTTATATATTTATATAATTATCAACATATACGTTCAGTTCACTATATTGAGTTCTATCTAAAAGCATCAAAACAATTTGATGTACCAGGTATACTTCACATATTGTAACAGGTGTAATAACTTAATTTTGCTCCACAATATTTTAATAATCTCTCATAACTGTATATAATATTATACAACTATCATGTACTACATGTATATGTGATGTACCATATATTTTTACCTTATTCCTCAACTAAGGAAACTCCCTCTACATGATTGCTTAGCCTTACATGAAGAGCTTTAAGGAATGCAACTGCGTAAGAAACTGCGAGAGAAATATGCGGAATTTTATCTATTCATTATTTATAGTTTATCTTATATCATTTTAGCCAAAACTGGAGCCAGAAAAATAACTTATCACACCAATACTGTATAGTACTTTATGGTCTAGCATGATTCCTTTCGTTACATAATCATCGGTATTCATTACATGCATTCACAATAAAATATTCAATAGTAGAAATACAGTGCAGGAGAAAAGTAGACCTAGTACTTAAACGAACAAATCCTACAAGTTAAACAGCTATTGCGGAAAGTTAGAACTGGTTGGTGGCCGTTATCGTTTACCTTTCCGTCTTTTTTGCGGCGGATCTTGCGACATGTTCCATATGAACCTGAGCCTATGGTGGAAATGACTGCAAAGTCATCAAGTGTGCTAGGCATCCTCGGGCTGAAACAAAACATATGCCAAAATTTAGATACTACTGGAAGAAGAAAGACATACAATTTTCCCAAGCATTTATAAAATCACAAAAATTTTACTCTTGGATTATAACTAATGAAAAAGTATAATTTCATTTAAATATATGAAACCCATATTAGATTTAAACCACATAACGTTACAATGATAGTAAAAAAACATCAGTTTATATATCAATTTCACTTTAGTACTCACATATAGACTTGTAAATATATATTTATTTGTCTAGAAATTGCAACAGCAACAAGGATACATTTCAATTTTTATAAGAGGCTATACATATAGCTATTGTACAGATATCTATACTGTACAGATATAGAAAATAATTATAACAATGAGAAATATCATACATACATAAGATTTTACATGAGCTTCCATTTCATATGAGATTTATGAAAGAGTCTAAGAATTTTTCATTTTTTACAAGCCTTTGGTGACTAAAATGAAAAAAAGGTGAAGAGTTACATAAATTTCATATGAAATGAAAAGGAGTGTAAGATCCTTTTTATCACAAAATGAAAATTTGTGCCATTTTTTCGTGTAAAACGACAATTTTCATGCAACCTTGAAATGTAAAAAGTTGCCATTTCGACTCCAGTGCGTAAATCTGTGACGACATGTACTTGTCCTAGGTGTGACGTCACAATTGAAGCTTACAACCAATCACAGGGCTGATAGCTATAGGTCTTATTACATGGGTTAAAATGCAAATAAATATGACATAGGTATATTCAATGGATAACACAGTACATTATGTGATAAATTACATTATCGGCAGATTTTGAACTTTAGTGATGTACCATACAAATTAAAATGAAAATATGACATTTTATACTGAAAAAAAAATAAAAAAATATCTACTCACCTCATTCTTATGTGCTTATGATTTTTGTAATTGTTAAGATCCAACATATTTTTATGCTAAAAAGTGATATCCACATTCATAATGAAACAAATTATAGAGAATATTCCCGTTTCCTATTTTTGCCCATGAATTGTAGATCTACAAGATAAATGAATGAATAGATGACTTCTGAGCCAGTGCCCCATGTCTTTCTTGGACCTACACAGATTTGTTGTAGGTCTGGTCAAACAGGTCCCACCTGATATAACCCCCTGTGGTCCTGTCCCTTTCTTCTCTTACTGTAATTACACATTTGTCATGATTGCTTTATCAAACAGGCCCCTAGGGGGCACTTACAATCACCATCAGAGATGGACAATAGAAATCACTCATGATCAGGTGTCAAACACTTCTATACCTGTACTAACTAGCAGTGAGTTAAGAGGATCAAAGGGAATCAACCTGATGTACACCTGTGTTTTTTAAGTAAAGGAGTTCTGAGAACGTCTGACCAGAGTTTTTGTTTTTGTAAACAATGCACAGCACAGTGAGGTTACTCTACATGGTTGTTATTTCTTTATTATTTCAGCACTTTAAAAGATCAACAGAGTCCAGCATTCCATTGCGTGAGAACTAGGTGCTATTATAAGAGCAGTGTGGACAGACACCTTGTAAACAGGCCTAGGTGACCTTGGTCTTTTGTGATGTTAACATGTGTTAACTTTCACACACACAAAGTACACGCTGTTTGAGAAGGTCTGGGATGATAATCATGCCGTGATTGCAGTCAGTGTCCATTTTTTGGCAAGAGGAACATGCCTGTTTTCAAGAATAAACTCTAGGAAATTTGTTTAATACACTGTTTGCTGATGATTTTCTTGAATTAAATCATGGATTTTCCCATTTTACAATGTATGATATATTTGTTTCATCCTGTTAATAAATAAAGCTAGTTTTTGTCAAGTATACAACTACATATTGAGCAGCAATAAAAACCTTAATTAGGCTTTTAATATAGCTTTATACTGAACTATTCAAACAAGATCTGTACAGTAGACCTTTTTAATATGTTAACTTTTCCATACTTCCAATAAAGCAAATGAAAGTTTATTAAAAAATCTGGTCTGAAGCTCAACACTTTTTTTAGTTGGGAAGGGGGAAGGGGGAGGGGGGGTGATGCTAATTTTATATTCTAAGATTCTGTTTTTTTATGGGGCTAATAATTGGTCCCATTCCAGTTGAAACTATTTTACATTTACGCCACATTCCCAAAATTTGCTATTTACTCAAGCTGTGAATAGCTTCTGTCAAGGAGACAATTTTAGCAGCCAGGTACTATTATTATTAGCACTAAGTTTTCTCCAAAACTTTTCTTTCCCAAAATGAGACAAAAATTAAGGTCCCATCCAAAATTGTGTAATACATCTTTGCAAAAAAAGTATGGAAACATCCTATACTTTGATACAAAAATAACTAAGTCCCGAAACATCTTTCATTCAAAAGCGAAACTCTACAGTACCTGACGACCACACAGTACACTACAACTTCCAAGTATTATTCTACAAATAAAAATTAAGCATACTTCAGTATATCAAAAGAAATACCAAAAAGGCTTCTTCAAAATTTTGATAAGGAAATGTACAAATAAAATGTAATATTTCTTACGTTTTAGTCCTGCAATCATCTGTTGCAGATATGGGTCTATGTGCATCCCCCAATCCGAATGCAAGGTCGATTGCTCGCTTATTTCCTGCCAGTCGAATGTCACTATCTTGTTTTCGGATTTTGACAGGAACGGCGAGAGGATCGATTTCGACCGTTCCAGCCATATCTAGATAGGTTAACCCGACCCAAACCACAACAAACTGCTACTCAATTATCTAGTAAGCTCCTTTAACAGCTGTAGGAGGAATCCATATTGGAAGCGAGTCACACTGACTTGTTCCGACTTATGAATATCACCCTATCAGATGCAAGGAAAATGTCAACAGTGCTTTGTTTATGTTCTACATTGGACTTGTTTCAACTTGTCACGATGCTCGCCATTGCATGTAATATTTAATGTTTTCTTTCTTGAAATTAATATGTTATCATGTTTAGCTATTTGGATATTAAATACTTACTATCTTCACGGTAACCGTTACATTGATATTGATTTATTCTCAATAAATACAATATCATTCAAAATGCATCCCATTTCATGGCTTCGAAATTGCCGCAATATGAAAGAGCCACTATGATTGGTTTGTTTGATACCTTACACTATTTTTCATTGGTCTGATAAATTGCACTATAATTATTTGTCTGTAAACGGTAGGGGCACCATGAATTTCCGGAACCTTTTTTTCGACAGATATATATGATCAGAAAATGATTTCACTGAACAATGACAAATAGGTTGACCACATTATCACTAAAAACCACGTTCAGAACATATTTTCATTTTTGTTATCTATATTGACTTGAATGCTCATGCATGAACATTTCAAGATATTATCTATTCAGGAATTTTTCTTGTGCTTCACAATTTTAACAGTTTTTTTTTTATACTTTGTGTTCTTTTTTGATAACTCAAGATAGCTTAGACAGAAAATAGTAGTTTGTCGTAATTTATAGTTAAATTATGTCCTTCGTAGCGATTGGTCCAATGAAACGGTCCGGCAAAATGTGTCTAACTAATGTTTTATCTAGTCTGACGAAATATAATACCTAACTACGTAACGATTTACTATTTGCTTTTAATTATACCTTTATCTGAAATGCGCGGATAATCTGAAATGTAGAATATTATAAAATTAATTTTAGAACAGCAACGGTGAAAATTGTAATACATTGCACGTTTGAAACAGTAACTCTGATATTAATGATCTTAATTGCTATATCGTGGGAATAACTATTTTTTGTTATAACGTATACTTATTTTTATCACTTAGACCACGGAATTAGATTAGACCGTGCTTAGGCCTGACTATGAATTTATTATCTCCCCTTGCCTTGTTGTGTACGTATTTGTATGAGTGCAAGAGTAATATTTTGTTTTGTAGGGTTTTCTAGAGGTTGTAACTGCATCAAAATATGATATCGAACCCCGCATGATCTGCTATTCCTTTATGCGTACGTATCCCGATTGAACCGGTTCAGGTGGAACAGAATTATTCCGCGATAAACGAACGCACTTGGACCGAACTGTAGACCAGTTTTGTAGTTTTAAGGTTTCAAGAATAACATGTACTTCTTTTACGTGTCCACTACATTATATAACGTTCCCCAGAATATATATATGTGAGCCATATGAGTTTACCTTGTTGTATAAAGAAATAATGAAAGCTAGCAATAGTCAGCATTTTAGTTTCGGTCAGTCACGTCTGGATCCCTCGATCAGTCTCGGTTCAGATCTGAGCATGTCGTTTTCTTTTCAGGTTCAGTTGGTTGAAATGGTTGAACCGGATACGCGAAAGGGGCCTAGTTATTCCGAAAGGGTATGCATAAAGAAATAGTATATATTTCCCTATCAACCTGCATCTTTGGAAACTCGGTGTTGTATGTTCGTGCGTCAGCCGTCGACATCTATCACGGATGTCATGATATTCGGAGCAAGCTCTTGTGTACCGAAGCAACTACGACATCAAAACACCATAAGGAGGGAAAGCAGGGGTGTTGTTATCAAGAAAGGGAAAGGTCCCGATCGGAAAGTCGAAATCATCCCAAGATTTGAGAGTGTGATTTCAAGCTCTGAATGGTATATATATACGCACGATCGATGTGGTCAATCAAAGACAGCACATCCCTTCAACCCAGGACAACATAAGTAAAACATACATCGGATATTCTTGTAGAATAGATTAGGTTTTATCCACAATAGCTGCATATGACCTATCTTCAAATAAATCATATACAACATTACAACATTTTCAAGCTGATTTGATATATCTCCAATTGCATTGAATCTATAGTTTCAAATGAATTGAAGATATCTTTAAGTAATTGTTATTTTGTCGTTCCATAGTTTTGTGATACATTGTACGCCAAATAAACTTAGCGAATTATATTCAAATAATTAAAAATGGGAACAATTCATTTTAGGATATCTTGATTTGCATTAAACTATCTTTTACTCAATTGAATGTATCTTCATGTAAAAAGAGTAATTAAACCTCTCTTAAATTGAAGGTATTATTTATCATTTTTTCAACCTGAGAAAATGACCAATAATTTGAAGTATATTTATACACCTAGGTCATGCGGAGCTTTATTTCTCTTCTACTAGCTGTTGAGAGGAATTCCGACCTCAAATAATGATAAATGTTGCCATGCGAAACCACTAAAATCATAGTAAAATCCCCTGGTAATACATTAGCAATTTATAAATAAGAAAACAAAGGCGAAGTAACCTTGATCGATAAATGAACTTTAGATGGTGTGCCATTTGAAAACATTATTATATATGTTATTATATATTATGTGATTCAAGCTGAAAACTACAATATGTATAACAAGTCTAGCTCTTTTATAAAAAAAATAATGTTAAAGATGTACTCTTCTGAGGTTTCAATCACGTTCAAGTCTCGTTTTGATCTGGTGTAACGGGTTTTTGTAATATTTAACAAATTATGATCAAGTCTACTAGCAAACACGCATCTGAAAAATATGTCAAAAAACTAGATGTCTGTTGTTTGTAGAACTTTTTTACAAGAATCTAAAAAAATATCAATTCGGAGGCCATTTTGAAAATGTGTATTAACGTGTATTTCTTGGGCTTCAAAAAAGGCAAAAAAATCACCTTTTTGGACACTAGATTGATCACTTAAGTTGTCATTGTGTCGCCATTTTTAATTATAGCAGGTTCAATTTTGCTGTACAACTTTATAATGTTTACTATGATAAAAAATAGTATGCAACAAACTGGAAAATTATACATTATTGATATTTTTTTTACATATTTAGTGTGACTGAAGCACTTTGGATTTTTGACCCCGAAAAAGGTAAAAAATAACACAAATGATAATGGGACAAAAAAAGAAGCACACCGACCCCCCATTTTTGTGGATGTTTTAGAAAGAGAAACACATTTTCTTTTAATTCATTAAATATTAAAAAAAGTTTAATAGCAGAACTTTTTTTATCAAGCGATAATCTGCAAAAAATGGTAAAAAAATGAGTATATTTACATTAAAAAATATGGGGTAAGGGTAACTTAAATCGGCTTTCTGAGTTAAAAGAATAAGATTAAGAAATTTTACTTCCACAATTTAAAAGAAAATAATATTTTCATCAATTGAATTTGTTCTGCAAATGGTCTAAACCCAAAAAATCACCTAGAATCACATGTTGTGTTAAATTGGTATCTTTGACCGACCATAGCACAAAAACGAACACACCGACATATAGTTTTTTTTGCATTTTTTACTATGCCATTAACTACTTTTTCCAAAAATCCATAGAAGAAAAAAAGTTTGATACAGGACATTTTTGACTTCTCAGAGGTGTACAAGCTCTTTTGTAAAAAAAATAATTAAATGTTAAGAAAGGACAATTTATATGAAGTTCAAGTAGTGTTTATGGTCAAAGGTCTATGGTTTTACACATATATACCGGTAAAATATGTTACGCGGACGTTTTACGATGGATTTTGTACTTTCCAATAGCAATATTCATCTTCTTGTGTATACCTCTCCACACATAGCTGAATAGAAATAATGCCCCGCATGACCTAGGTATATAAATGTCTTCAAAAAACATGTCATTTCGCAACACTCATTTGGGTCGCTTAAGAGATTAACATGTTATAAATCTGGTGAGCAACTTTTATAATTACATCAGGCTTAATGCCGTATTTTGACTTCGTTAACCTGGTTATGTACCTTTTTAATAGCTCATATTAGTTCAATATATTTAAATTACATATAAATATTCCGATTTTCGATAAGGCTATTTGAATATGACTTGCCAGGGGGTTGAAATTAGGATGACTATAACATCTTTTAGGGGGCTTGTTGAACCTTAGGTTTTACATGATTATGCTGTCACCGTCCTGGGGCGTATATTATAAATTTGCAGTTATAATACAATTTATAATATAATATCTGGTTTCTGACAGAAACTTTCAACATATAAATTGTTATTATATACTTAAAGTTATTTTCTATCTAATTGATCCAGTGCAATAATAAAAAACGGACTTTTGTAACAGCATTCTACTTCCCGTATGATTATTAGAATCGTACCCATACAGTTCAAAGGTCAACTGCTCATGTGACCAAACAAGATGGCGATATCCATCATAACAAACGTTGAACTTCTGAACTTCAATGGCAGATCTTAAATATGCCATTATCGTCGATACCTTGTCAAAGTACTGGCTATCGTGATTCGGGATGGAACAAGCCACAAACAAAGAAGATTTCCCTTATAAAGAAGAGCGTCGATACTCTGTCGAAAGGTTGTTTCGGTACTTCTGCAACAACTTGTACCTGGGGCAGTGGGAGGTTGCCCGTGCCTGTCTTCAGCAGCTGCACCGCGAGGGCCAATTGATCGGAAGGAACATCAAGGACTTTCTTCGGGACATTACAGAAAATCCTTACGAGAGAAGGTGTGTATAACGATGATCGAAGGAACAAACTAAACATTACTACAGAAAAAAATCGTTCATGGTTATTTCCTGCGTACTACATCTGTGCTACTCATCAGAGTTGAAATAATAAAAATAATATTATATATATGAAGTGATGAATGCTGAAGAAATTAGTCCGATGTGTCTAGACCGTAGTTGAGAAAATCTACTTCAGACTGACAGATCTATTGTAAAATCTACCCAAATGATCACTGATGATGAATGAAATTTGTGTCATCTTCATAAGGATAAATTAAGATACGGATCACAAGGATTTTAAAGTCCCGTTTTACAAGCTGAAGTAAATATTCTATGTAATTTATATATCAGTACTTACATTTGTGATAATACAGCTGGTATCTATTTATTTTGTTGACAGCTTGTGTATTGGTCCAGAATGCTCTGTCACATCCCCTCAGCAGCTGTCCTGGCTCAGTCTCCAGGAGTACAGGAGACTCAACACACCCTGCTCTGAGGATGACGAGGTAATATATTCGGTCTATCACGTCTCCACATTGCCCAGTGTCAGTTCTCCATATAATACAATACTCTTTGCTCAATCGAAATATGTTATTTGTCAATAAATGTATTTAGACATTTTCAGATCATTTGTGTATACTACATGTATATTTTTATTTCCAATGCATACTCTGATAACCAATGATGTCAAACTGCAGATAATATTAATTATGCATTTTAATTTCTTTACAGAAGAGGACCTTTGAAATTTTGCAACAAAACACTGAGTTCCACTTGTTGCTTCTGGAAGCCTGTCACAATGTGTCCGAGTGTGTGATTAGGGTAGGTAACTGGGTATGTGATTAGGGTAGGTAGCTGGGTATGTGATTAGGGTAGGTAGCTGGGTATATGATTAGGGTAGGTAGCTGGGTATGTGCTTAGGGTAGGTAGCTGGGTATGTGATTAGGGTAGGTAGCTGGGTGTGTGATTAGGGTATGTAGCTGGGTGTGTGATTAGGGTAGGTAGCTGGGAATGTGATTAGGGAAGGTAGCTGGGTATGTGATTAGGGAAGGTAGCTGGGTATGTGATTAGGGTAGGTAGCTGGGTGTGTGCTTAGGGTAGGTAGCTGGGTATGTGATTAGGGGAGGTAGCTGGGTGTGTGATTAGGGGAGGTAGCTGGGTGTGTGATTAGGGTAGGTAGGTTGGTATGTGATTAGGGTAGGTTAGCTGGGTGTGTGATTCGGGTAGGTAGCTGGGTATGTGATAAGGGTAGGTAGCTGGGTGTGTGATTAGGGTAGGGGGCTGGGTGTGTGATTAGGGTAGGTAGCTGGGTGTATGATTAGGGGAGGTAGCTGGGTGTGTGATTAGGGTAGGTAGCTGGATATGTGATTAGGGTAGGTAGCTGGGTATGTGATTCGGGTAGGTAGCTGGGTATGTGATTACGGTAGGTAGCTGGGTTTGTGATTAGGGTAGATAGCTGGGTGTGTGATTAGGGTAGGAAGCTGGGTATGTGATTAGGGTAGGTAGCTGGGTGTGATTAGGGTAGGTAGCTGGGGGTGTGATTAGGGAAGGTAGCTGGGTATGTGATTAGGGAAGGTAGCTGGGTGTGTGATTAGGGTAGGTAGCTGGATATGTGCTTAGGGTAGGTAGGTGGGTGTGTGATTAGGGTAGGTAGCTGGGTGTGTGATAAGGGTAGGTAGCTGGGTGAGTGTTTAGGGTAGGTAGCTGGGTGTGTGATTAGGGTAGGGGGCTGGGTGTGTGATTAGGGTAGGTAGCTGGGTGTATGATTAGGGTAGGTAGCTGGGTGTTTGATTAGGGTAGGTAGCTGGGTGTGTGATTAGGGCAGGTAGCTGGGTGTGTGACTATGGTAGGTAGCTGGGTGTGTGATTAGGGGAGGTAGCTGGGTGTGTGATTAGGGTAGGTAGCTGGATATGTGATTAGGGTAGGTAGCTGGGTATGTGATTGGGGTAGGTTGCTGGGTATGTGATTAGGGTAGGTAGCTGGGTTTGTGATTAGGGTAGATAGCTGGGTGTGTGATTAGGGTAGGAAGCTGGGTATGTGATTAGGGTAGGTAGCTGGGTGTGGGATTAGGGTAGGTAGCTGGGTGTGTGATTTGGGTAGGTAGCTGGGTATGTGATTAGGGTAGGTAGGTGGGTGTGTGATTAGGGTAGGTAGCTGGGTGTGTGATTAGTGTAGGTAGCTGGGTGTGTGATTAGGGTAGGTAGCTGGATATGTGCTTAGGGTAGGTAGGTGGGTGTGTGATTAGGGTAGGTAGCTGGGTGTGGGATTAGGGTAGGTAGCTGGGTGTGTGATTAGGGAAGGTAGCTGCGTATGTGATTAGGGGGTAGGTAGCTGGGTATGTGATAAGGGTAGGTAGCTGGGTGTGTGATTAGGGTAGGGGGCTGGGTGTGTGATTAGGGTAGGTAGCTGGGTGTATGATTAGGGTAGGTAGCTGGGTGTTTGATTAGGGTAGGTAGCTGGATGTGTGATTAGGGTAGGTAGCTGGGTATGTGATAAGGGTAGGTAGCTGGGTATGTGATTAGGGTAGGTAACTGGGTATGTGATTACGGTAGGTAGCTGGGTTTGTGATTAGGGTAGATAGCTGGGTGTGTGATTAGGGTAGGTAGCTGGGTGTGGGATTAGGGTAGGTAGCTGGGTATGTGATGAGGTTAGGTAGCTGGGTATGTGATTAGGGTAGGTAGCGGGGTATGTGATAAGGGTAGGTAGCTGGGTGTGTGATTAGGGTAGGGAGGGTGTGTGATTATGGTAGGTAGCTGGGTGTGGGATTATGGTAGGTAGCTGGGTATGTGATTAGGGTAGGTAGGTGGGTGTTTGATTACGGTAGGTAGCTGGGTGTGTGATTAGGGTAGGTAGCTGGGTGTGTGTGTGATTAGGGAAGGTAGCTGCGTATGTGATTAGGGTAGGTAGATGGATGTTTGATTATGGTAGGTAGCTGGGTGTGTGATTAGGGTAGGTAGCTGGGTGTGTGATTAGGGTAGGTAGCTGGGTGTGTGATTAGGGTAGGTAGCTGGGTATGTGATGAGGTTAGGTAGCTGGGTATGTGATTAGGGTAGGTAGCTGGTTGTATGATTAGGGTAGGTAGCTGGGTATGTGATTAGGGTAGGTAGCTGGGTGTGTGATTAGGGTATTTAACTTGAAGGTGAAGTAGGCAATGTAGCATCATGCAGTGACCATTGTAATATATACTACATTATATATTGTAAACCAATACCAATGTACTTGATTCTGTAAACAGTTTTTGATATGGTAATTTATAGAACTAAATTAATCTATCTGTTATTTAAAAACCTTTTGAAAATAATAAAACTGCCAATATAGTTATTATATTGATAGAGCTATAAATCCATTTTCGAGATCAAATGTTGGTATTGCTCTGAGTGAGTTATACTTTTTAGTATGCAAAGCAGATGGAGGATAAGGTTATGCCCTCCGTCTGTCTGTCCAAGGTGTTGTCTGGAGCATATCTTCCTCATTATTTCACCTGGGATCATCATACTTGGTATGCTGGTACGTCTTGGGGAGGCAGAGTGTCTGTGAAACAATAGAGTACTGTGACCTACGTGTTGATCTTATACCTTAACTAAAAGTACAAAATATTTGTTTTGAGATACAGCTTGTCTAGAGCATATCTCCCACATCTCTCACCTGTGATCATGGAAGTTGGTATGTTACTGTCATGTAAGTGGGTGATAATCATAACTTCCGGCATGAATTGAGTCCATAGTTTATCTTTACAATAGTGATGATATCAACAACAATGCCGGCGGTAGGTAGACTAATTCTGCCATTTGATGCCCTTAATAACTATTTTTTCTGGCTTGGAATTGCTGGTGGCAGCAAACTCAAAACATTAATTTTCATATATTTAAATATATTAGTACAATGTATATATTCACCAAAATGGTGCCTTGATCCCTGAATATGACACCATTTGTTAATGCATAGAATTGGATTTTCACATGATCTTGATGATTTATGCTTTTTTTTTTTGCATGTATTATATTTCAGGATTTATATAATTATCACAAATGCATCACTGAAGCCCCCCTGACTAGTGGAAACAAACCTGCCTCTGTCACCCTGTCATCAGATCTTCAAGAATTTCTCCAAACCAAGCTACTGGAACATCCTATCTTGGGACATGCTCTCATACATGCAATCTTGGCAGAGAAAAAATACACGTTCTTAAAGAAAAATAATGACATTCTGCAAAACATTTACCTACAGGCTATAAATAATATTTTGGATAGATATTCCAATTTCTGTACCAGAGAGGAGACTGCAGCTTCAAGGGAGGCCAAAATACGAACAGTATATGAGCTACTAGCATTGTACAACCCAGAACCTTATCAGAACTATGCCCCTTTGAGAGAACTCTTCACAAGATTTCTTGAGCTGTCTGCTAGTGATGGTAGTGTGCTGGACAGAGAAAGACTTCTGTCATCAATGGTTGGCAAGACAAATACATACTTGGTAGAAGAATTCTGTAAATTGGAATATGAGTTGGAAAACAAATGTGTACCCAGTGGTAACCATAGATACAACGGTCTTGATGAGATTGTGAGACAATTCTTTCATTGGATAAAAAACTCTGATGTGAAAATTCGTCTACATTGGTTATTTGTTCTTTGTTTAAAAAGAGAGCAACATTTCCTGAAGACCATACTAGTAAGTACACACTTAGGGTGACATGTGAGGATTGGGGAGAGGTATAGAGGTTACCCTGTTACATGGGGAGAGGTTATGTTGTATATCATTACAGTAACATGATGGGGGAGGCTACCATATCTGGTGACATGGGGGAGAGGTTATGTTGTATATCATTACATTAACATGGTGGGGGAGGCTACCATATCTGGTGACATGGGGATAGGTTATGTTGTATGTCATTACAGTAACATGGTGGGGGAGGCTACCATATCTGGTTACATGGGGAGAGGATACAATGTGTAACATGTATGTAAATATGATAAGGGGATGCAACAGTATCATAAGTAGCAGTACAGAATTATCAATAAATGTCCAAAAGGTTAAAAAAAAAGCTGTCTTAATAACTAGATATTTGTTCTTTTTGGAAAGTCAGCTTCATTATCACAGTGACAAATGAATACACGCTTTGATGACGGTAAATCTGGTAATGCACACTTCTCATTTTCAGGTTTGTTGTATAGAAACACTTGCTTTTACTCTAATGTTTTCTTATTTTTTCTCTCTGTTTTTTCCAGGACACTGCCATCAACTTGATGAAGAACAGTTTATTTGGTGAGCTGACAGAGTTGTTAAAACCAGAGGAGTTATGGCCCCTGAAACCACTTCTTCTATTGCATGGCTGGTCCTTTTGTAAATCATGCTCCCAGGCCAAAGTACTGCTGGATACACTGTGGGACGATCAGGTTTGTACTGCACACACTAAAGTACTACTTGATACACTGTGGGACGGTGGGTTTGTACTTCACACACTAAAGTACTACTGGATACACTGTGGGACAGTGGGTTTGTACTGCACACACTAAAGTACTACTGGATACACTGTGGGACGGTGGGTTTGTACTGCACATACTAAAGTGCTACTTGATACACTGTGGGACGGTGGGTTTGTACTGCACATACTAAAGTACTACTTGATACACTGTGGGACGGTGGGTTTGTACTGCACATACTAAAGTACTACTTGATACACTGTGGGACGGTGGGTTTGTACTGCACATACTAAAGTACTACTTGATACACTGTGGGACGGTGGGTTTGTACTGCACACACTAAAGTACTACTTGATACACTGTGGGACAGTGGGTTTGTACTGCACACACTAAAGTACTACTTGATACACTGTGGGACAGTGGGTTTGTACTGCACACACTAAAGTACTACTTGATACACTGTGGGACAGTGGGTTTGTACTGCACACACTAAAGTACTACTTGATACACTGTGGGACAGTGGGTTTGTACTGCACACACTAAAGTACTACTTGATACACTGTGGGACAGTGGGTTTGTACTGCACACACTAAAGTACTACTTGATACACTGTGGGACAGTGGGTTTGTACTGCACACACTAAAGTACTACTTGATACACTGTGGGACAGTGGGTTTGTACTGCACACACTAAAGTACTACTTGATACACTGTGGGACAGTGGGTTTGTACTGCACACACTAAAGTACTACTTGATACACTGTGGGACAGTGGGTTTGTACTGCACACACTAAAGTACTACTTGATACACTGTGGGACAGTGGGTTTGTACTGCACACACTAAAGTACTACTTGATACACTGTGGGACAGTGGGTTTGTACTGCACACACTAAAGTACTACTTGATACACTGTGGGACAGTGGGTTTGTACTGCACACACTAAAGTACTACTTGATACACTGTGGGACAGTGGGTTTGTACTGCACACACTAAAGTACTACTTGATACACTGTGGGACAGTGGGTTTGTACTGCACACACTAAAGTACTACTTGATACACTGTGGGACAGTGGGTTTGTACTGCACACACTAAAGTACTACTTGATACACTGTGGGACAGTGGGTTTGTACTGCACACACTAAAGTACTACTTGATACACTGTGGGACAGTGGGTTTGTACTGCACACACTAAAGTACTACTTGATACACTGTGGGACAGTGGGTTTGTACTGCACACACTAAAGTACTACTTGATACACTGTGGGACAGTGGGTTTGTACTGCACACACTAAAGTACTACTTGATACACTGTGGGACAGTGGGTTTGTACTGCACACACTAAAGTACTACTTGATACACTGTGGGACAGTGGGTTTGTACTGCACACACTAAAGTACTACTTGATACACTGTGGGACAGTGGGTTTGTACTGCACACACTAAAGTACTACTTGATACACTGTGGGACAGTGGGTTTGTACTGCACACACTAAAGTACTACTTGATACACTGTGGGACAGTGGGTTTGTACTGCACACACTAAAGTACTACTTGATACACTGTGGGACGGTGGGTTTGTACTGCACACACTAAAGTACTACTTGATACACTGTGGGACAGTGGGTTTGTACTGCACATACTAATGTACTGCTTCACATTAGTGACCCACATCTGGATTATTGTTCAACTGTTTTGGGTAACAGTTCAAAAAATAATGTTGTAAAATTAGAACGCCTGCAAAAGACAGCAGCCAGTATTATTTTAAAATGTGATTTTTCCACACCTTACTGTGATATGTTCAAAAAACTTAATTGGTTACCTTTTCACAAAAGAATTTTATACAATCAAGTAGTTTTTATGTACAAGATACTTAATAATTTAGCTTCACAAAATTTGAATGATTTTACGTATATGTCTAATGTTCAGGGTAGAACTCCAATATCATCATCTACCAATGTGTTTTACTTGCCATATCATAAGACGAACATTTTTAGAAAATCTTTTAGATATCAGGGACCCCTTACATGGAATCTTTTTACCAAGTCATATTAGAAATTGTACTTCATTTTTAGAATTTAAGAGAACTGCAAAGCAATTTTACTTGAAATGATTTATGATTTCCTCCCTTATCCAGTATTTTATACATGTATATTTCTTAAAGCTGTAAATATTTGTACATTTTATCATACATTGTATCTTGACCATATGTAAGATGAGCTTCATGCTCAATATGTTATCAAGAATAAATAAAGCCTTTATTATTATTATTACTTGATACACTGTGGGACGATGGGTTTGTACCGCATCAACTTAAGCTTGGTACACACAAAGACAATCTCATTTGTACTGTACTGAATTACTGTTGATCAACAAATGATAAGAAAGAATATAATTAAATATGTTTTGAAGTCCATCAGTGCTAAGCACAGGAATCAAGCAAATGAGTATTTTCAAAAAGAGTAATATAATGGCAATTCAGTGATGTTCATGGTAAAATAAGCTTACTGTTGTAGACAGAATACTTATAACTGATGTTCAGGATATATAAATGATCATTTGTCATATTTATAGACTTTTGATGAGGCTGATACATTGTTATATGTTCTCAGTTAGGAGAGTGAATCACCCTTCATCAGTATCTTACTTTTTGGTCCTCATAACAATGTATCAACAAGATATAAGATACCTGATTTAAGATTAGACACAAATAAGTGTCATTATTCAGGTTTATTATTAGAAAATATTGCAGTCAGTATTGTATATAGATGGTTTAAGGTCATCAAGTCTTAGCTAAACAGAATAAGAAAATCCTAACATGACTTGTGTCATCATGTGTCCAGCCCGTTTGAGATTTTTATTTTCAAGAAGATGCTAACAGACTAGTGTTTTGACATAGGTCCAGTTCCAGCATCCAGCATTAGAGGCAGGTTGTAGCAAGCTTTCCTACCAAATAGACCTCATACAGTGGTGTCTGGACCGTACAAAGTAAGTCAGCTGTCTGTATCACTAGATAGACCTCATGCAGTGGTGTCTGGACCGTACAAAGTAAGTCAGCTGTCTGTATCACAAGATAGACCTCATACAGTGGTGTCTGGACCGTACAAAGTAAGTTAACTGTCTGTATCACTAGATACACCTAATATAGTGGTGTCTGGACCGTACATAGTAAGTTAGCTGTCTGTATCACTAGATAGACCTCATACAGTGGTGTCTGGACCGCAAAAAGTAAGTTAGCTGTCTGTATCACTAGATAGACCTCATACAGTGGTGTCTGGAACGTACAAAGTAAGTCAGCTGTCTGTATCACTAGATAAACCTCATACAGTGGTGTCTGGACCATACATAGTAAGTCAGCTGTCTGTATCACTGGATAGACCTCATACAGTGGTGTCTGGACCGTACAAAGCAAGTCAGCTGTCTGTATCAGTAGAAAAATCTCATACAGTGGTGTCTGGACCGTACATAGAAAGTCAGCTGTCTGCATCACTAGAAAAATCACATACAGTGGTGTCTGGACCGTACAAAGTAAGTCAGCTGTCTGTATCACTAGATAGATCTCACACAGTGGTGTCTGGACCGCACAAAGTAAGTCAGCTGTCTGTATCACTAGATAGATCTCATACAGTGGTGTCTGGACCGTACAAAGTAAGTCAGCTGTCTGTATCAGTAGATAGACCTCATACAGTGATGTCTGGACCGTACAAAGTAAGTCAGCTGTCTGCATCACTAGAAAAATCACATACAGTGGTGTCTAGACCGTACAAAGTAAGTCAGCTGTCTGTATCACTAGATAGATCTCACACAGTGGTGTCTGGACCGCACAAAGTAAGTCAGCTGCCTGTATCACTAGATAGATCTCATACAGTGGTGTCCGGGTCGCACATAGTAAGTCAGCTGTCTGTATCAGTAGATAGACCTCATACAGTGGTGTCTGGACCGTACAAAGTAAGTTAGCTGTCTGTATCACTAGAAAAATCACCTACAGTGGTGTCTGGACCGTACATAGTAAGTCAGCTGTCTGTATCACTAGATACACCTAATACAGTGGTGTCTGGACAGTACAAAGTAAGTCAGCTGTCTGTATCAGTAGATAGACCTCACACAGTGGTGTCTGGACCGTACAAAGTAAGTCAGCTGTCTGCATCACTAGAAAAATCACATACAGTGGTGTCTGGACCGTACAAAGTAAGTTAGCTGTCTGTATCACTAGAAAAATCACCTACAGTGGTGTCTGGACTGCACAAAGTAAGTCAGCTGTCTGTATCACTAGAAAAATCTCATACAGTGGTTTCAGGACCGTGCATAGTAAGTCAGCTGTCTGTATCACTAGATAGATCTCATACAGTGGTGTCCGGGTCGCACATAGTAAGTCAGCTGTCTGTATCAGTAGATAGACCTCACACAATGGTGTCTGGACCGTACATAGTAAGTCAGCTGTCTGTATCAGTAGATAGACCTCACACAATGGTGTCTGGACCGTACATAGTAAGTCAGCTGTCTGTATCACTAGATAGATCTCATACAGTGGTGTCCGGGTCGCACATAGTAAGTCAGCTGTCTGTATCAGTAGATAGACCTCACACAATGGTGTCTGGACCGTACATAGTAAGTCAGCTGTCTGTATCACTAGATAGATCTCATACAGTGGTGTCCGGGTCGCACATAGTAAGTCAGCTGTCTGTATCAGTAGATAGACCTCACACAATGGTGTCTGGACCGTACAAAGTAAGTCAGCTGTCTGTATCACTAGATAGACCTCATACAGTGGTGTCCGGGTCGCACATAGTAAGTCAGCTGTCTGTATCAGTAGATAGACCTCACACAATGGTGTCTGGACCGTACATAGTAAGTCAGCTGTCTGTATCACTAGATAGATCTCATACAGTGGTGTCCGGGTCGCACATAGTAAGTCAGCTGTCTGTATCAGTAGATAGACCTCACACAATGGTGTCTGGACCGTACATAGTAAGTCAGCTGTCTGTATCACTAGATAGACCTCATACAGTGGTGTCCGGGTCGCACATAGTAAGTCAGCTGTCTGTATCAGTAGATAGACCTCACACAATGGTGTCTGGACCGTACATAGTAAGTCAGCTGTCTGTATCACTAGATAGACCTCATACAGTGGTGTCCGGGTCGCACATAGTAAGTCAGCTGTCTGTATCAGTAGATAGACCTCACACAATGGTGTCTGGACCGTACATAGTAAGTCAGCTGTCTGTATCACTAGATAGACCTCATACAGTGGTGTCCGGGTCGCACATAGTAAGTCAGCTGTCTGTATCAGTAGATAGACCTCACACAATGGTGTCTGGACCGTACATAGTAAGTCAGCTGTCTGTATCACTAGATAGACCTCATACAGTGGTGTCCGGGTCGCACATAGTAAGTCAGCTGTCTGTATCAGTAGATAGACCTCACACAATGGTGTCTGGACCGTACATAGTAAGTCAGCTGTCTGTATCAGTAGATAGACCTCACACAATGGTGTCTGGACCGTACATAGTAAGTCAGCTGTCTGTATCACTAGATAGATCTCATACAGTGGTGTCCGGGTCGCACATAGTAAGTCAGCTGTCTGTATCAGTAGATAGACCTCACACAATGGTGTCTGGACCGTACATAGTAAGTCAGCTGTCTGTATCAGTAGATAGACCTCACACAATGGTGTCTGGACCGTACATAGTAAGTCAGCTGTCTGTATCACTAGATAGACCTCATACAGTGGTGTCCGGGTCGCACATAGTAAGTCAGCTGTCTGTATCAGTAGATAGACCTCACACAATGGTGTCTGGACCGTACATAGTAAGTCAGCTGTCTGTATCAGTAGATAGACCTCACACAATGGTGTCTGGACCGTACATAGTAAGTCAGCTGTCTGTATCACTAGATAGATCTCATACAGTGGTGTCCGGGTCGCACATAGTAAGTCAGCTGTCTGTATCAGTAGATAGACCTCACACAGTGGTGTCTGGACCGTACAAAGTAAGTCAGCTGTCTGTATCACTAGATACACCTAATATAGTGGTGTCTGGACCGTACAAAGTAAGTCAGCTGTCTGTATCACTAGATAGATCTCATACAGTGGTGTCTGGACCGTACAAAGTAAGTCAGCTGTCTGTATCACTAGATAGTTCTCATACAGTGGTTTCTGGACCGTACAAAGTAAGTCAGCTGTCTGTATCACTAAATAGATCTGATACAATGGTGTCTGGACCGTACAAAGTAAGTCAGCTGTCTGTATCACTAGATACACCTAATATAGTGTAGTCTGGACCAACTGTTTGTGTATCATTTGTAGTGTCAGGATGAAGTTATTTCTAGTTTAATCGTTAATTTTTACAATATAGACCACTGCTTATATGTATACTGTATTATAGTATAATTAACCAGTATTTATATTTCCACTGCACAGACCGCTGCTGAAGGAGAACGAGGATGGCCTAACGAGTCACCAGAAGCGTGCGGCAGATATGTTCCTTGGCTTGGAGACCCACTCTGTGCTGTTTGTTCTCCATCGGTCCACCAGAATATCTTCCCTTGATCAGGAAGAAGTCTTTCATCTACTGCAGAAGAGCCCTCTACAAGGGGAGACAGGTAACAAGGGGACATCACACAATGTTTATTCAAACTGATATATATATAGCTTGTGCATGAAGTCATTTGGCTAGAATGGGAGTACAGAGAGTAAAGCGCCTTATTTGTTCCTTTGATTTCCGATTGGAAAAGTAAGTGGAATGTTGGGACATTCTAAAATGTCTTTGTTTTTTTTGTTTCAGTTAAATATGTTATAGACAATATTATATTTTGTTTTGTGTAATTATAGAGACTTTATACTTCAGTCAAATCATACCCCATCTGTAACTGTAAACTATTTCCTTGTCTTAGTAGGTCATAAGTCAAAGAAGAAGGTCAAGTTTGTCAGGTTTGCTTCAAAAGAAGATGACCCAGCGAAAACCGATAGTCTACCTGATGTACACCTTGAGAGGTGGAGGGACATGAGTATATATAGTGGATTCTGTGTGATTAGAAATGTGATGGAGGCCATCTACTTTTGTGCTGAATACCCAGACAGCCGACTGGTGAACCCTGTCCGGCCAGCCCACCAAAGGTCCTATGGGGAGGTACCAGCAGAGGACAACTTTAAAAAGTCTAAAAATGGTGGCCACAGTGTTAACAAGAAAATCACTGAGAACTTCCAGACTGTGTACACTACAAATGTCACAGCGAAGTTGAATAAGGCTAGACATTACCTCGCTCGTCTACAGCCATTGGCATTTCGATTAGAAATTTTAGAAGATCTATTTTCGCTTTTGTTTGTTACTCACGAAGACATTCAAGAAAGCTCACTTGTAGAGACTGATAGTGACGAGGCTGCAGACTATGATAGCAGTCGCAACAACACATTAGACGAAGACTCGCAGCCCATGAGTTTGGTTTCAGAAGAAAGTGTGTCACCTCAGCATGTGGAAGGGCAATCTGTGTTTAAAAATCAAACTTCTGAGATGTCTTATTCAGATCAGAAGTTTTTCCCTGTCGGCAGTGCTTATGATGAGCCGTTCATTGATAGTGGGACCAAACCTAGCCACAAAAGACCTAACACAGAAACAAAGAAAGAAAATGATAAAAGTTGTATTGCCAGGGAAGCAAAGAAACATATAACAACTGAGAAAAATAAGAAAGAATTGAAAGCAAGAGTGATACACAAGGCAGAGATAGAAATGGCGCAGAAAGCATCGGAGAACGGTACATGCAGTGCCCACAGTGTTGATAGTTTATCAGGGGGAGCGAGATTTGGCTTCCTCACCAATGAGTATCTGGTCAGGGATATCCTTGCTATGCTAAAAGATTGCCTGGTAGATTTAGGTGCCGCTCGGTTTAAAGTATTAGGGAAAGATCCAGAAAAGGAAAAAAGCAGTGGAAATGTTATTCATTGTGCAGAAGACTCTGAGGATGTGATAGATGTACGGTTAGAACAGCCTCTCAGCCACATGGTCCAGTCAAGCATTGACTCCTCAGTTATGAAGAAGAGAATTGCACAATTGACTCAGTATGTCCATGAAGCACAATGGCGTTTCCAGTTAGTCTGTCACGAATGTATTCCACAATCTGTCGGCCAGGTGTTACTGGAGGCAGTGAGTGTTACAGATGACAAGTGGGAGGAAGACCAAGGTGTAGGGGGTCACATCATGGAAAGTCAGCTTAACAACAGGAGGCATACACCCACTGGTAGCACAGGTAGCCATTACCTTCTTAGTACACCAGTAGTCACTCCCATCCAAGTGCACAGGTAGTCACTCCCATCTCGGTACACAGGTAGCCACTCCCATCCCAGTACACAGGTAGCCACTCCCATCCCAGTACACAGGTAGCCGATCCCATCCCAGTACACAGGTAGTCACTCCCATCCAAGTGCACAGGTAGCCACTCCCATCCCAGTATACAGGTAGCCACTCCCATCCCAGTACACATGTAGCCACTCCCATCCCAGTACACAGGTAGCCACTCCCATTCCAGTGCACAGGTAGCCCCTCCCATCCCAGTATACAGGTAGCCACTCCCATCCCAGTACACAGGTAGCCCCTCCCATCCCAGTGCACAGGTAGCCATTCCCATCCCAGTGCACAGGTAGCCACTCCCATCCAAGTATACAGGTAGCCACTCCCATCCCAGTGCACAGGTAGCCATTCCCATCCAAGTGCACAGGTAGCCACTCCCATCCCAGTGCATGCCATGTAGATGTGTTATAGTGGTGTTACCTTGATCACTATTACTGAAGATGATGATGAACAGGAATTTGTAATGTCAAAAATATGTAGTGTTGCTCTGCTTGTTAGAAAGAGCATTCCTTTTGATGGTAAATGGTTTACTTGAATAAGACATTACTATCGGTATAATCAAAGATGGGCACAATTGCTTTTGATCAACTGAGACCTTCTTGGTGATTACTATCAGTTCTGTTTGTTTCTCTTTGTTAATTGGTAAATGATCTTCGTAGGATTTTAAAATGTTTTTTTTTGTGTAAAGCCTATAACCGGTATTCTGAAAACCAAGATGATTAATGAGGCTGCTGCCTTGCAGTTATGAGGTAAATACAGTCAGGCACATCAGGAGTGGGGGTGAAGAGAGGGGGGAGGGGCTTACTCACCTGTCAGTATTCTGTTTCTGTTACATCAACTCTTCCAAAGTATTATCACCTGAAGATAAAAGAAGATTTCATAAATAATGACAAGTGTATTTTTGCCAGGGTGTAAAAACAAGTTCAGATAACAGTTCTTTATATAGTATTTAAAACTGTTCGTCGTGTTGGGTGAATAAAAAGATAATCTCTTGAACACAAAGTAAGTTTTTAGGTGACAGTTTTGAATACTTTTGTGAGCTTATTGGAACTTTCTGATGACTAACAGTCATTTGTAGATGGCTTCATCACTCTTCTGTAATGAAGATCAAAATATTTGTCAAAACAAGGTAAGAAACTTTATATGAGCCATACTTAGAACTATTTGCATTGTTTGACTATTCCTTGAAGGGTTAATTTGTTTGTTACTAGGAAGTAGATCTAGTCCAAGTCAGGAGAGTGAAGTACAGACAGACAGTGGGTTTGAAGGTCAGAGGCGCAGACGAAGGTCACGTAGCCGTCACTCTGCTCGATGGAAAGGGCCTCATCGTTACCCAGTTGGAATCATTCCTTTAATGTTGTCCTCCCCAGAATCCCTTCTCAACATGTGTATCTGCAAAGGCAATTACCCACAAGCCTCCCAGGTCACAAAGGTAAGTCTGGTACTCACTTCAATCTTTCAAGGTAAGTTACATAGGTAAGTCTGTTACTACCCTAAATCCTCCAAGGTTAGTTACATGGGTAAGTCTGCTAATACCACAATCTTCCAAGGTTAGTTACATAAATAAATTGCTACTACCCACAATCTTCCAAGGTTAGTTACATAGGTAAGGCTGTTACTACCCACAATCCTCCAAGGTTAGCTACATAGGTAAGTCTGCTACTACCCACAATCCTCCAAGGTTAGTTACATAGGTAAGGCTGTTACTACCCACAATCCTTCAAGGTTAGCTACATAGGTAAGTCTGCTACTACCCACAATCCTCCAAGGTTAGTTACATAGTTAAGGCTGTTACTACCCACAATCCTCCAAGGTTAGTTACATAGGTAAGGCTGTTACTACCCACAATCCTCCAAGGTTAGCTACATAGGTAAGTCTGCTACTACCCACAATCCTCCAAGGTTAGTTACATAGGTAAGGCTGTTACTACCCACAATCCTCCAAGGTTAGTTAGTGAACTCAATTAGTAAAATGTAAGCATTTCCACAATGTGATAATTTTCACTTTTACTCTTACTTACATTTATTGTCATCTGACTTTTGACAGAAGTAAGCACATTTCAACTTGTACATCATGTACTTGTGGATGTCTTCCTCTTCACAATGATATTAATTCACATGTATATCAAATATGTTATACAGTAAAGACATGTGAAGCATTGTTACATATACAGTTGGTATTTATGATGTATGTACATTTAATAAAGTTAGAATTACCTAAAACTTATAAGGTGTCAAACTCTCTGAAAAAACTTCCTGTCTGCTGCCTCTAACAATTTTTTCTCTAATGCTCGTACATGCTTCTCATTGGTCAATTTTGTCACGTGTATAGTCTACTTAAATATAGTAACAGATCTATATATATATATATATCATACAGTACGTATATATGTCCCCTACTCCCTGACCCACATTATAGTATCTATATTACTGAAGACATGATGGAAGGGGATTGCATTCATGTTGTGTATAAACTCAAATTAAATAAAATTTCCATGTAACATGATAGGAACTAGGGCTACCAAGTTTGTTCAAATGAATGACCTTGACATTTATTCAAGGTCACAGGGATCAGATATGTTCAAAATCTTTAAACAACCTCTTTTCAATAACCATGGATCCCAGAATGTTAATATTTTGCAAGCTGCATCTTGAGATGAAAGGCTATAAAATTTGTTCAACATAATGACCTTGTTCGACTTTCAAGGTCACAGGAGTGAAATGTTTTAAAATCTTTTTACAGTTTCTTTTGAATTAATTTCAATCATAAATACTGATATTTTGCCTGTAGCTTTATTTTAGTTCACTTTTAAGGTCACAAGTGTGAAATTTATACCAGGTGAGCGATGCAGGCTCATTGGGCCTCTGGTATATTTTGTGAGGTAGGTACATATAATCAAAAATTGAAAATTGATTGATGCTTTCACTGTCTAATAGTTACTGAAACTCGAGGCCAGACCTGAGGTTGCAGAGGTGTCCTTCTCCCAATCTTATAGTGAGGCTGTCAGGAAGCTCCATGGACTAAACATCGGGTCACACAAGAACTCTGTTCCAAAATCTAGCAAGCCAGGGAGGTCCAACATGAAAGCCCTGGCCTCAGTGGCTGCTGCAGGGGTTGCCACGGTGTCCATTAGCGGGGTTGCAGAGAAGCTTCTATCACAACCAAACCTTCCTAGTGTGCCGAGCTGCCGGACATGGGGGTCACTGCCTGCCAAGGTAGAGTGGACATTCCAGCAGGAGAATGGTGAGGTGATGATTCTGTTTGATCTGCTATGTATAGGCTGTAGAACATGGGAAATGTGTAACAACATGATAGACTCCATCAAGGTTCAGCTGAAGGAAAAACCCGGCAGCTCAAGGTCAACAGTGGGCAGGAATGAGGTTGGTGGCAAGGAGCATGGTGAGGAAGGTAAACGGTCCAGACAGAAGGACCTGCGAGACATGGTGCTTCAGTTTGAGAGGATTCTGCAGCTGGGGACAGGTGTGGACATTATGACACCATCACCAGGACAACAGGAAATATCTACAGCCCTATACAAACACAGCATACAGACATTCCTACAGACAGCCACTCTACCCCTCTCTCCTGACCACTGTAAGCTTTACGCACACCTCACCTTGGATGTCAAGAAGTGCTTAAGTAATGTGGAATCTGCATTTATCTTGGCCGAGAGGTCACCTGTCGATGGAAGCCCAAGTAAGAAACGGAAGGAGAGTGCTAGTAGTGTCAGCTCACAAGCATCTCCTAAAAAAAATGAGCAAGTCCAACCAGAACGACCAGCGATACACAGTACCATGAAGCAACTCCTACAGACCCTTGGCAGAGACCTACCTCTCGGTGGCTTGTGTCAACTGTTTAACAAGTGAGAACTGTTAACTTTACATTGTATGATCCACTGTTTACACATGTTTAAACAATTTACAGCTAGTTTTTTCTATTTTTAAATTCTTCATGTTCAGTGTCCTAATTTTATTGAACAGTTATAACTATATATGTTGTTAATATATCTATTGTTATAAATAAAAAGGTTGTCTATCTTACAAGGATTGATATGCCCAGTATGTGTGATTGATATGATGTTAACAGGGACAAGTGCACGGATCAAAGAAGGAATCGAGATTACCTACTCCACCTGTATGAACACCTCAAACGACTGGCTTTTGTAGTGGCTGAGAATGAAGCAACCTCAAGAGGTATATTTTGTCTATAAAATAAGCTAGTCCTGTGGTGTTTTATCTAGCACCTGTTTCTCTGCCTTAGATACTGGATGTTTGATAAATGAGGTAGTGTTTTTATCTAGCACCTGTTTCTCTGCCTTAGATACTGGATGTTTGATAAATGA
>NW_018404007.1:346836-357641 GCF_002113885.1 Mizuhopecten yessoensis
AGCTAAAGCTAAACATATGTTCTCTACGCCACACAAGTGCTAGATTGTTAATCTTAGCTAAAGCTAAACATATGTTCTCTACGCCACTCAATTGCTAGATTCTTAATCTAAGCTAAAGCTAAACATATGTTCTCTACGCCACACAAGTGCTAGATTGTTAATCTAAGCTAAAACTAAACATATGTTCTCTACACCACACCAGTGCTAGATTCTTAATCTGAGCTAAAGCTAAACATATGTTCTCTACACCACACAAGTGCTAGATTCTTAATCTGAGCTAAAGCTAAACATATGTTCTCTACGCCACACAAGTGCTAGATTCTTAATCTAAGCTAAGCTAAACATATGTTCTCTACACCACACAAGTGCTAGATTCTATTAGTTAATGATATCACAATACAAACCAGCTTATGCTTAACACATTGTATTTATATTCCTTATAAGCATATGTTAATGAAGCTAATAGTATCATACAATCTTTTATTCTTTTTATAACAGAAACCATAGTGATGCCGACAAATTATTTTAAGATGTTGAACGAAGGCCCAATCTACACACTGGGCAGACTGGTGTTCTCAAAGAGGATCCCACCCTCGAGGTAAGTAGTCACCGTTTGTTTAGGTCAGTCTCCAGACTCGTACAGCTACAATACAGTAGCCTTATGGTGAAGTGGAGAATACATACTGTCTAATAATTGTGCATGGCTCTGTATGAAGACTGATAAAACAATGTGTGGGGTTGTTCAACTGTATTTGCCCTGTTCCAGACTGGAGAAGGTGGCCCGGGAACTCAGTCTAAACCTGACTCACATCATTGTACACAGCTGTTGTCCCAGCATTCCAAGCAAACATCTCCCTGTCACGCATACGGGGCCATTCTGTAGAGGTTAGTGTTGTATGATGTGATGGTTATCTTATACTGATGAGTGTGAGTCTCTCTAACGGGTAACACAATGACATTCTTGTAGACTTACCAAGACTCTGTGTAACATTTGTTAACACCTTACAGAAATACTTTTACCCAGAAAGAGGAGAATAACCTGGTCTTCTCAAGGCTTATACAATATTCAGAATATGAAAATATGTTGCTAAAAAAGAATTTGATTATGTCTGATTTCTTTCCAAATCAGATGATTCCACTATATTTATTCATGATATTGGTTTGTTTGCTTTTTAAGAAAAGGTTTTAAACTTATTTTGACAGATACCAACAAGGTAGGGACCAAATTTCTGATGAACATTCCAGCTGGGGGTGTGCAGAAATGCATTCTCAAGCAACAGAACCCTGAGGAGGTGGTGCGCGAAATTCTCACTCGAATCCAGCGACTCATGAAAGGTACAAGACAGTTCACTGTCCATGGTAAAGGCAGGGTTGATGTTGTAATTCACTAAATACAGTTTTCTGCGTATTGATCTGTATCTGCCCCATCATGTGTTACTAGCATGTACAAGTAATGTTTTACTTTCATTATTGTTAACCTTTTACACACGGTCAAGTTCTATATTACCTTTGTGTCTTGAATATGGCAAATGGTGAAGTTTAAACACCAAAAGTTCTGTTTCAGTCTACAAAATAAAAAAGTCCACTGTAATGGAATCCCCGTGTTGATGCTCCACCATATATCTTATTGTAAAACCTGTCTTAGATGGCGCTCTACTTCAGTATCGCTCTCTGATTTCTGTACACTGAAATTTTCATTTTATAAAATATAAATTCATACAATCATTTTAATCATCACAAATGTCTATAGAATTGTTGATGATAACTAAAAGCTTTCCATGTTTTCACATTACAGATACAGCTAGCAAATGTAATGCAAAGGGCATATTTGATGTGGCTAGTGCTTTGGTGATGATGAAAACACCTGAGTATGATGACATCATCACAAGTACACATAAACTGGTGACACTGGACTTAAATCTGTTCAAAAATCAAGATGACAAAGTCTGTTTCTATGGAAACTTACAAACCTTGATGTCCATTCACATGAATCTTGATTTGATAATGGAGGGTGAAAATGAGGTAAGTGTAAAAATACCTCATCTTTTGGGGTTTAATACATTTCATGAATGCAAACGATTAAAAAAACTTCAAATGTAATTGTATAGCCTATGAAAAAACATTCCAGCTTGTGGCATGAAAAGTTTGACACAACTTCCTGAAAATTGTTCAATTAAGATTTGTTACTTGACAAAAATTGGTAACCATGAAAAATGGGACCTTGTTCCCTCAGAAATGCGTGCTCCACCATTTGTTATTTTCAACGTAAATACAAGGATTTAAATGCATTTTCTTCACATTTGTGATGGTATATGAAGTTCATTTTCTATGAGTACTGTAGCTATTTATGATATTCTTAAGACTATTGAGTTCGATATGATCAGCTATATTTGATTTATTACTGCTTTTGAGTTTGATGTAGTCAATTATATGTTTCTTGTAATTAAAATTGCAAACATTATTCTCCAAGATGTGTTACCACACATCATGGATTATGTTTTAAACAACTGGATGTTTAGTTCACCATCATGAGCTAAAAAGGAATCTTTCTCAGATTTGATACAAATGCTCCCCATGGTCCTTTATTGTGCATGAACAGATGGCCATCTTGGATTTTGGCATTGAAGATTTGTTAGTGCTATTTCTCAGGAAGTACTTGAGGGATCTTTCTTAAATTTGATCTGTTTGTCCCCCTGATCCTTAGTTGTGCATGTTCTATTTTTAAAGTGAAGTAAGAACTTAACAGATCCTTCTTATATTGCAATGATTGGTTCTATTTTTCCCTTATTAAGTACTGTACTAGTAACTATGTGAAATGACAAACTCACTTTGAAGGTCAAACAGATAAGAGAAAAGAAGAGAAAAGATTACACTGACAAAGATCTAATGAAGAAGATGGTACAATGGTGGGCGCCAAGATCCCTCTGGATCTCCTGCAGACTGTGATAAATGTTAAGAATATGCATTTCAGTCTGAAATAAAATCACTCATAAATTCTGCTTATGGTTCACTGTGATTCACAATGTGAGTTTTGAGAACTCCTCCTTGTAAACAGTATTACTGATTTGCGAGTAACCTTAAGATCTGACATTCCAACGAAATAGGTATACTGATCTTGTCACAGAACCACAAAGAAGGCTTTACTCTGTGATGTTATGTACAGATATACAAATATATCTTGGAATTAAATACAAAGTTCACAGAAATATCTTGTTACAATTTATGTTATGTTATTGACATAATTGAACAGGATGATGCTGAGGAAACAGTGAGAAGGCCAAGAAGAGGCAAGGAGTTGTCGGACATGACAACTGCAGAACAAATAGCTCACCTCAACATGTTTAGTTACAGTGTGGGACAGTTGGGTCCCATTAGGTAAGTCACACAGTCAGGTCCCATTATGTTAGTCACACAGTCAGGTCCCATTATTAGCAAACCTGGTCCGAAGCTTATGCCATACTGTGGCGTCCGTCGTCCGTCCATCGTCCGTCCGTCGTCTGTATGTCAACAATTGCTTTAAACGACTTCTTATTCTTAACCACTGATTGGAATTTAACTAAATTTGACTGGAAGCATCCCTAGGTGGTGGTGATTCAAAATTGTACAAATATTTGTGCTGACCCCCCAGGGGGCTGAAGGGCGGGGCCAAAAGGGGGCAATTAGGCTATATTGCTGTAAGCGACTTCTTCTCTGGAACTGAGTAAAGGATATCAACCATATTTGACTGGCAGCATCCCTAGGTGGTGGGTTTTAAAATCGTACAAATGGTGGGGCTAACCCCCCAGGGGGCTAAGGGGCGGGGCCAAAAGGGGGCAATTAGGCTATATTGCTTTAAGCGACTTCTTCTCTTAAACCAAGTGATAGATATCAACAATATTTAACTGGCAGCATCCCTAGGTGGTGGGGATTCAAAATTGTACAAATGGTGGGGCTGACCCTCCAGGGGGATGAGGGTCGGGGCCAAAAGGGGGCAATTTGGCTGTATTGCTTTAGGCGACTTCTTCTCTGGAACTAAGTAATGGATATCAACCATATTAGACTGGAAGTATCCCTAGGTGGTGGGGATTCAAAATTGTACAAAAGGTGGGGCTGACCCCCCAGGGGGCTGAGGGGTAGGGCCAATGGGGGGCAATTTGGCTTTAATGCTACAAACAACTTCTTCTGTAGAACTATGGACTGGATATCAATCATATTTGATCAAAAGTATTCATGGGAGGCAGGGATTAAAAATTGTACAAATGGTGTGACTAACCCCCCAGGGGGCTGAGGGGCGGGGCCAAATAGGGTTATTTGGATATATTGCTTTCAGCGAATTCTTCTCTGGAACTGAATGATGGATATCAACCATATTTTACTAGAAGCATCCCTAGGTGGTGTGGATTCAAAATTGTACAAATGTTGGGGCTGACCCCCCAGGGGGGTGAGGGGCGGGGCCAAAAGGGGGCAATTTGGCTTTATTGCTACAAACAACTTATTCTGTAGAACTATGCACTGGATATCAATCATATTTGATCAAAAGCATTCATGGGAGGCAGGGATTCAAAGTTGCACACTGATGGGGCTTAACCCCCAGGGGGCTGAGGGGTGGGGGCCAAAAAGGGTTATTTGGCTATATTGCTTTAAGCGACTTCTTCCCTGGAACTGAGTAAAGGATATCAACCATATTTGACTGGCAGCATCCCTAGGTGGTGGGTTTTAAAATCGTACAAATGGTGGGGCTAACCCCCCAGGGGGCTAAGGGGCGGGGCCAAAAGGGGGCAATTAGGCTATATTGCTTTAAGCGACTTCTTCTCTTAAACCAAGTGATAGATATCAACAATATTTAACTGGCAGCATCCCTAGGTGGTGGGGATTCAAAATTGTACAAATGGTGGGGCTGACCCTCCAGGGGGATGAGGGTCGGGGCCAAAAGGGGGCAATTTGGCTGTATTGCTTTAGGCGACTTCTTCTCTGGAACTAAGTAATGGATATCAACCATATTAGACTGGAAGTATCCCTAGGTGGTGGGGATTCAAAATTGTACAAAAGGTGGGGCTGACCCCCCAGGGGGCTGAGGGGTAGGGCCAATGGGGGGCAATTTGGCTTTAATGCTACAAACAACTTCTTCTGTAGAACTATGGACTGGATATCAATCATATTTGATCAAAAGTATTCATGGGAGGCAGGGATTAAAAATTGTACAAATGGTGTGACTAACCCCCCAGGGGGCTGAGGGGCGGGGCCAAATAGGGTTATTTGGATATATTGCTTTCAGCGAATTCTTCTCTGGAACTGAATGATGGATATCAACCATATTTTACTAGAAGCATCCCTAGGTGGTGTGGATTCAAAATTGTACAAATGTTGGGGCTGACCCCCCAGGGGGGTGAGGGGCGGGGCCAAAAGGGGGCAATTTGGCTTTATTGCTACAAACAACTTATTCTGTAGAACTATGCACTGGATATCAATCATATTTGATCAAAAGCATTCATGGGAGGCAGGGATTCAAAGTTGCACACTGATGGGGCTTAACCCCCAGGGGGCTGAGGGGTGGGGGCCAAAAAGGGTTATTTGGCTATATTGCTTTAAGCGACTTCTTCCCTGGAACTGAGTAAAGGATATCAACCATATTTGACTGGCAGCATCCCTAGGTGGTGGGTTTTAAAATCGTACAAATGGTGGGGCTAACCCCCCAGGGGGCTAAGGGGCGGGGCCAAAAGGGGGCAATTAGGCTATATTGCTTTAAGCGACTTCTTCTCTTAAACCAAGTGATAGATATCAACAATATTTAACTGGCAGCATCCCTAGGTGGTGGGGATTCAAAATTGTACAAATGGTGGGGCTGACCCTCCAGGGGGATGAGGGTCGGGGCCAAAAGGGGGCAATTTGGCTGTATTGCTTTAGGCGACTTCTTCTCTGGAACTAAGTAATGGATATCAACCATATTAGACTGGAAGTATCCCTAGGTGGTGGGGATTCAAAATTGTACAAAAGGTGGGGCTGACCCCCCAGGGGGCTGAGGGGTAGGGCCAATGGGGGGCAATTTGGCTTTAATGCTACAAACAACTTCTTCTGTAGAACTATGGACTGGATATCAATCATATTTGATCAAAAGTATTCATGGGAGGCAGGGATTAAAAATTGTACAAATGGTGTGACTAACCCCCCAGGGGGCTGAGGGGCGGGGCCAAATAGGGTTATTTGGATATATTGCTTTCAGCGAATTCTTCTCTGGAACTGAATGATGGATATCAACCATATTTTACTAGAAGCATCCCTAGGTGGTGTGGATTCAAAATTGTACAAATGTTGGGGCTGACCCCCCAGGGGGGTGAGGGGCGGGGCCAAAAGGGGGCAATTTGGCTTTATTGCTACAAACAACTTATTCTGTAGAACTATGCACTGGATATCAATCATATTTGATCAAAAGCATTCATGGGAGGCAGGGATTCAAAGTTGCACACTGATGGGGCTTAACCCCCAGGGGGCTGAGGGGTGGGGGCCAAAAAGGGTTATTTGGCTATATTGCTTTAAGCGACTTCTTCCCTGGAACTGAGTAAAGGATATCAACCATATTTGACTGGCAGCATCCCTAGGTGGTGGGTTTTAAAATCGTACAAATGGTGGGGCTAACCCCCCAGGGGGCTAAGGGGCGGGGCCAAAAGGGGGCAATTAGGCTATATTGCTTTAAGCGACTTCTTCTCTTAAACCAAGTGATAGATATCAACAATATTTAACTGGCAGCATCCCTAGGTGGTGGGGATTCAAAATTGTACAAATGGTGGGGCTGACCCTCCAGGGGGATGAGGGTCGGGGCCAAAAGGGGGCAATTTGGCTGTATTGCTTTAGGCGACTTCTTCTCTGGAACTAAGTAATGGATATCAACCATATTAGACTGGAAGTATCCCTAGGTGGTGGGGATTCAAAATTGTACAAAAGGTGGGGCTGACCCCCCAGGGGGCTGAGGGGTAGGGCCAATGGGGGGCAATTTGGCTTTAATGCTACAAACAACTTCTTCTGTAGAACTATGGACTGGATATCAATCATATTTGATCAAAAGTATTCATGGGAGGCAGGGATTAAAAATTGTNAGGCAATTTGGCTATATTGCTTTAAGCGAATTCTTCTTTGGAACTAAGAGATGGATATCAACCATATTTGACTGGAAGCATCCCTAGGTGGTGGGGATTCAAAATTGTACAAATGGTAGGGCTGATCAACACGGCCAAAAAGGGGCAATTTGGCTATAACGCTTTAAGTGACTTCTTCTCTGGAACTAAGAGATGGATATCAACCATATTTAACTGGAAGCATCCCTAGCTGGTGGGGATTCAAAATTGTACAAATGGTGGGCTGACTTCCCAGGGGGCTGAGGGACGTGGCCAAAAGTAGGCAATTTGGCTATATTGCTTTAAGTTACTTCTTCTCTGGAACTAAGCGATGGATATCAACCATATTAAACTGGAAGCATCCGTAGGTGGAGGGGATTCAAAATTGTACAAATGGTGGGGCTGACCCCCAGAGCTCGAGGGCTGAGGGGCGGGGCCAAAAGGGGGCAATTTGGCTATATTGCTTTAAGCGACTTTTTCTGTAGAACTGTGCCATGGATATCGAACATATTTGGTCGGAAGCATTCTACAGAGGCAGGAATTCAAAATTGTACAAATTTTGGGGCTGACCCCCCGGGCTAAGGACTGGGGCCAAAAAAAGTTTATTACTTGGAAATGGTTGAGATCCCCACCGTATAACCATATATACCATTGCTGAGTATAAAGAGAAGAATGCACAGTTGCTTCCAGGATGGCTCTAGGGTCTGGCCCCACCCTTGGAGAAATAGTCCCTGGTCATAACTTTGAAACAGTTGAGATCCCCTCCCCAAAACTATACATACAAATGCTGGGCATAAAGAGACGAATGCAGTCATGATATTAGAATAGACCCTGGGGTCTAGCAGAACCCCTAGGGACCTAGTTTCTTAGTCACAGTTAAGATCCCCACCCNATAACGCTTTAAGTGACTTCTTCTCTGGAACTAAGAGATGGATATCAACCATATTTAACTGGAAGCATCCCTAGCTGGTGGGGATTCAAAATTGTACAAATGGTGGGCTGACTTCCCAGGGGGCTGAGGGACGTGGCCAAAAGTAGGCAATTTGGCTATATTGCTTTAAGTTACTTCTTCTCTGGAACTAAGCGATGGATATCAACCATATTAAACTGGAAGCATCCGTAGGTGGAGGGGATTCAAAATTGTACAAATGGTGGGGCTGACCCCCAGAGCTCGAGGGCTGAGGGGCGGGGCCAAAAGGGGGCAATTTGGCTATATTGCTTTAAGCGACTTTTTCTGTAGAACTGTGCCATGGATATCGACCATATTTGGTCGGAAGCATTCTACAGAGGCAGGAATTCAAAATTGTACAAAATTTTGGGGCTGACCCCCCGGGCTAAGGACTGGGGCCAAAAAAAGTTTATTACTTGGAAATGGTTGAGATCCCCACCGTATAACCATATATACCATTGCTGAGTATAAAGAGAAGAATGCACAGTTGCTTCCAGGATGGCTCTAGGGTCTGGCCCCACCCTTGGAGAAATAGTCCCTGGTCATAACTTTGAAACAGTTGAGATCCCCTCCCCAAAACTATACATACAAATGCTGGGCATAAAGAGACGAATGCAGTCATGATATTAGAATAGACCCTGGGGTCTAGCAGAACCCCTAGGGACCTAGTTTCTTAGTCACAGTTAAGATCCCCACCCATAACCATATATACAATTGCTGAGTATAAAGAAATGAATGCACATATGCTTCCAGGATGGCCTTGAGGACTGTCCCACCCTTGGAGACTTAACCCCTGGATCATGACTTCGAAATGGTTAAGATCCCCACCCCAAAACTATATATACAATTGTTGGGCATAAAGAGACGAATGCTGTCATGTTATTAGAATTGATCCCAGGGTCTGCCCCACCTTTGCAGACTTAACCCTTGGGTCATAACTTTGAAACAGTTGAGATCCACACCCCAAAACTATAAATACAAATGCTGGGCAAAAAGAGACGTATGCAGTCATGATATTAGAATTGATCCTGGGGTCTGGCCACAACCTATGGACCTAGTCTCTGAGTCACAGCTTGGAAACAGTTGAGATCCCCACCCTATAACCATACATAAAATTACTGGGCATGAAAAATCTAATACAGATATGCTACAAGGATTGGCCTTGGGGTCTGGCATATTCCCTTGGATCTCATTTGGAGAATATTTTGCCATGATTGCTTAGATATTCAGGTGAGCGATACAGGCCCTCTGGGCCTCTTGTGTTAGTCAAACAGTCAGGTTCCTTCAAGTTAGTCACACAACCAGGTCTCAGGTACCATCAGGTTAATCGCTCAATCAGGACTGATCAGGTAAGTCACACAGTCAGGTGCCACCAGGTTAGTCACACAGTCAGGTCCCATCAGGTTAGTCACACAGCCAGGTCCCATCAGGTTAGTCACACAGGTGTCATCAGCTTATAGTCATGCATCCAGGTCTCAGGTCCCATCAGGCTAATCACTCACTCAGGACTCATCAGGTTAGTCACACAGTCTGGTCCCATCAGGCTAATCACTCACTCAAGACTCATCAGAAAAGTCACACACCCAGGTCCCATCAGGTTAGTCACCCAGGTGCCATCAGGTCAGTCACACAGGTCCCATCAGGTAAGTCACACACCCATATCTCAGGTCCCATCAGGCTAATCACACAATAAGGACGCATCAGATAAGTCATATAGTCAGGTCCCATCAGGTTAGTAACACACCCAGGTCCCATCAGGTTAGTAACACACCCAGGTCCCATCAGGTTAATCACTCACTCAGGACTCATCAGAAAAGTCACACACCCAGGTCCCATCAGGTTAGTCACCCAGGTGCCATCAGGTAAGTCACACAGGTCCCATCAGGTTAGTCACACAGGTCCCATCAGGTAAGTCACACACCCAGGTCTCGGGTCCCATCAGGCAAATCACACAATAAGGACACATCAGGTAAGCCATATAGTCAGGTCCCATCAGGTTAGTAACACACCCAGGTCCCATCAGGTTAGTCACACACCCAGGTCCCATCAGGTTAGTCACATAGTCAAGTCCCATCCGGTCAGTCGCAGAGTCAGGTCCCATCAGGTCAGTCACACACCCAGGTCCCATCATGTTAGTCACACACCCAGGTCTCAGGTTCCATCAGGTTAATCACACAGTCAGGTCCCATCTGGTTAGGCACACAGGTCCCATCAGAATATAGTCACACACACAGATTACATTAGGTTAGTCACACAGGTCCCATCAGAATAGTCACACATTCAGGCCCCATCAGGTTTGTCACATAGTCAGGTCCAATCTGGTAGGTCACACAGTCAGGTCCCATCAGGTTTGTCACACAGTCAGGTCTCATCATGTTGGTTACACACTCAGGTCCACTTTGGTTGGTCACACTTGCTATAGATATTGTTACTAAGTATATTGCTCTATTGTGCAGTGCTCCATTTGTACATAAGCAGGTGTTTTCTCCCATCAACACAAGTATATATATATTATATATACATATTACTATTTCCATTGCAGTTTGTTTGAACTGAAGTTTGTCATCAATCGGAATGGCCTGCTGTCACCACTGATGTGGGAAGGGCTTCTGGAATGGGCCATACATGGTAAAGTCACTTCATACTATTAAATTCTATAATATGCAGGTTTAGGGAAAATGAAAATTACAGTTTTCACAGCATTTTTGATACAGATAGACCTAAATACTGTTGTTGTGTCAATGTAATGATGTACAAGGTCAGGACTG
>NW_018404007.1:358542-358951 GCF_002113885.1 Mizuhopecten yessoensis
ATATCAATGTAATACTGAACAAGGTCAGGAATGACCACTGTTGTTGTGTCAATGTAATGCTGTACAAGGCCAGGACTAATCACTGTTGTATGCTGTACATTTACAACAGATATTGATGAGGCTGATCCATGGCATCAGTACCTGCCCACACCTGAACCACGCCTCATCTTTCTCACCACTGCTTGTGCCCAGTCCTCTCCTCCTCTACAGGTAGGTCTACTTATCCCCCAGGGGTGTCGGATAAGTTATTTTGTATTGTATACAGTCCTCTCCTTCTCTACAGGTAGGTCTACTTATCCCCAAGGGGTGTCAAACAGGTTATATTGTATTGTACACAGTCCTCTCCTACTCTACAGGTAGGTCGACTTATCCCCCCGGGGTGTCAGACAGGTTATATTGTATTGTACAC
>NW_018404007.1:362247-362616 GCF_002113885.1 Mizuhopecten yessoensis
GGGTTGTCAGACAGGTTATATTGTATTGTACACAGTCCTGTCCTCCTCTACAGGTAGGTCTACTTATCCCCTCAGGGTGTCAAACAGGTTATATTGTATTGTACACAGTCCTGTCCTCCTCTACAGGTAGTTCTACGTATCCCCCCAGGGTGTCAGACAGGTTATATTGTATTGTACACATTCCTGTCCTCCTCTACAGGTAGGTCTACGTACCCCCCCAGGGTGTCAGACAGGTTATATTGTATTGTACACAGTCCTGTCCTCCTCTACAGGTAGGTCTACGTATCCCCCCAGGGTGTCAGACAGGTTATATTGTATTGAATACAGTCCTGTTCTCCTCTACAGGTAGGTCTACTTATCCCCCCGGGG
>NW_018404007.1:365481-368613 GCF_002113885.1 Mizuhopecten yessoensis
TCTCAGTTTTCTTTCCCTCTTACTGTAAGTCTACTTAAACAGGTTAAATTGTATTGACAGGGAGTTTTATTTACAGAGGAAGAATATAATTTGTTGGTCCAGAATGATACCACTATAAATGTGCTATGTGTTTGTTGTGTGTAGGTGTTGATCCCTGAGTTACTGAAGAACCAACTGGAGACGGCCATGCACAAATATCTCGACCACACTGTGCTTGTAGACAAGGAGCGCAAAACAGTATGTATCACTACGGCAACGGTATTTATAGTAGCCTGGTTGCTTGGGATCGTCTTTTGTGTTTAAATATGATTGTTATTCAAACTATTGATTAGGACAACTCAAAAGGCAGTTGTTATATTCTGTTTATCTATAAATGTATATAATAAAGATGTTTCGTTGGTCAGGTAACAATTCCAGAGCTGATGATGTGGTACAAACGTGACTTCAGCAGTGAACAGGAACAGGAACTTAATGCACGAAATGAAGGCATCATCAACATCATTGCAGGTCATATGACTGGTGCTACCCAGGAGGCATTGCAGGACCTCATCAGTCTGGACAGTATCCATGGTTACTCAGAGAATATAGGTCAGTGATAAGAGAAAAGAAAGAAAAAGAGTCACTATCCCAACATGTGTAGCCGTACATAATTTTTATTACTCAGTTTGTATTCTGACATTTTTTCTGTTACCACAGCTATTGTGAAATCTTGCAGCTAACACATTTACTCTATTATTTATGTTCCAATTGTTATTTCATGACCATCTA
The DNA here is from genome assembly GCF_002113885.1 of Mizuhopecten yessoensis. Classification (NCBI taxonomy): domain Eukaryota; kingdom Metazoa; phylum Mollusca; class Bivalvia; order Pectinida; family Pectinidae; genus Mizuhopecten; species Mizuhopecten yessoensis. The sequence continues at coordinate 366,250 of NW_018404007.1, forward strand.
ACTCTACAACAGGTATTGCATATAAAAAGTAGTTTCTTTTGAATAAAAAGATGTTTTATTGTATAAGTTATTAAAATGAAATACTAATATATTAAATTTTTGATTGACAGACATGACTGGTAGAAAGGAGCTGCCATTCCAAACAGGAGTCACATCTTACAAGGCAGATTTCATGGTTACATTTGATTTCACTGTTTTACAAGACCGGGCGCAAAAGTTCAAAGGTCACAGACGCATCACCTCTCTGCCAAAGAACTTGTCACTTTCTGTAGATAGAAGTCGTAGTCTGTCTAATCCTAAGTCACCAGTAATACCTTCCTATCAGCTCACCCCTGTAACGTTGGACTACATTAAGACAGAGTGCCCCCTGGTAGCAACCTTGGTCAGTCTGGTTTGTTCGGATGACCTTGACGACATTGAGGATCATATGGAGATGGATTATTTCACCAAGAGTGAGACTCTGAGAGGAAGAACACAGTCAGAAATGAGTCTGATGGATATCAGGAGCTACCGGTACCAGAAACTAACTGACGAGTACCCTACACTGAAGCGCCACCTGTTGAACTATGTCATACCTATTGCTGGTGCTGAAGACCCCGAGATACTGAAAGGAAGAGACTCGCTACTTAAGTTGATAACAAGCAATTTTTCTGAGAAGGTGAAGGCTTGCATGTTAAATCTGCCTGGAAACTGGCAGTTCCAGACGGTGGTCGTCTCTATACTCAATGATCTTCTGTTGGACAGGAAGTGGTCAGAAATTCTGCTTGTCCTTGACAGTCTACCACCCACACTTGTGCGGGAGACCGGCTCCTTCTGTTCTCTGTATGACTTCTCACTCACTTGTCTTGTCCAGAGGGTGTTTAACAAGACAAAGGTCACCTTGACACCTGATGTGACCTCTGTGACCTTTGTTACCAAACAGGCGGCAGACACAGCAATGAACTACCTTCGCAGATTTCTGTGTCCTGTAACTATGACACGTCTGCTGCTGTACGTATACAAGAAGCTGCCAATGGACCAAAACATGGAATTGTTCCAAATGTGTCGCCACTTTGTGATGGTAGAGCACATGATTATGGTGGTACATCAGAAACTAAGGGAACTCAGCATGTTTAACAGAGTGAGCATTGATTGTATTTATGTTCTGGTCTAGATAGGATAACATTGTGCATGGATATTTACTGCTTAAACATTGTCTAAATATGTTATCAAAGTGATGTCAGAAATAGTACATAAAGAAATCAAATTTGAACCATAATAAAAAGAATGAATAAATAAAAAAAAAATTGTAATCAATGCTATTTTGTAGTTAACGTAATTTTAGTCAGTATGTACATTATGTGCTCTTGTCTTATATGCTGTGCTTGTGTGGTTTAGATCACAGCGTGTGCTAAGAACCTACAGTTCAGACTAGCCATGAAGACCACAGGCTATGTGGATATGGAGGACAAGAAGGGTTACCATACATCTCTAGATAAGTTCACTGACTGGCGTAACCTTCTGAGACCAGAGGTTATCTCCCCTGAAGAAATTCTGGTAGTGCTGTTAAGAGCGGGTGATGATGAAACTGCCAAGACATGGTGTCGTCATGTCCAATTCCCCAATGAGAAATACCTAGTAAGTTGGATTTATAAAAAAAACTTAATTATTTCAAGATAAGTGTAGTACTGTAGGTAAATTAAGTCCACTTATTAATGATAAGATAAAGATCATTTGAAGTATTTCTCCTATTTCTATCCTGACTCAACATCTATCATTTCTACTGAGGATGCTGTCATGATCATGATCAGTAAAATTCTAACAAGACTGAGATAACCCCATTATTTGGTGCCTAAGATTGATATAACAGGGGAGCTACCCAGTATTGTGGCTGACAGACAGTTAAGATATTTTGAGAGAGAGTGCGTCACCTATTTATGTGTTGTAGGATGTAGTGGAGCACCAGGTGATTTCCTTGCTGGAACAGAAGCCCTCACAGCCCTCGGAAAACAACAAGGCATTCCTCGTAAGTACTAAAGGCAGCTGACCCCCAACCCCCACCCCAAAAAAAGAGGTACTCCAACCACACGCAAACAACATCTTACTACAGGCAGTTGTGTACTGTATGTTTGGACAATTTGGTAAGCCTCCCCTCCCTCCCTCCTCCAACAAGATACCAACACCACTCGCACACAACTTCTAACTACAGGCACCTGTGTAATACATGCTTGTACCATCTGGACACACAAGATAACAGCAGACAGCCAAGAACACATGAATGCTTTCAACGAGATAGACACTGAAGACAATGTTAGGTGTTTATAACAAGCAATAACAAGACAGACACTAAAGACAATGTTAGGTGTTTATAACAGGCAATAACAA
>NW_018404007.1:368779-369505 GCF_002113885.1 Mizuhopecten yessoensis
GCTAAAGACAATGTTAGGTGTTTATAACAAGCAATAACAAGCCAGGTACTAAAGACAATGTGAAAGGTTTATAAAAAGCAATAACAAGCCAGACACTAAAGACAATGTTAGGTGTTTATAACAGGCAATAACAAGCCAGACACTAAAGACAATGTGAAAGGTTTATAACAGGCAATAACAAGCCAGACACTAAAGACAATGTTAGGTGTTTATAACAAGCCAGGTACTAAAGACAATGTCAGGTGTTTATAACAAGCAATAACAAGCCAGACACTAAAGACACTGTTAGGTGTTTATAACAGGCAATAACAAGGCAGACACTAAAGACAATGTTAGGTGTTTATAACAAGCAATAACAAGGCAGACACTAAAGCCAATGTTAGGTGTTTATAACAGGCAATAATAAGACAGACACTAAAGACGATGTTAGGTGTTTATAACAGGCAATAACAAGCCAGAAGACTCAAAGAGGATGTTACAACATCTTAGCTGCTTTGTACTTTAATTTAAGCCTAATTTTGGATGTTTCGTTTGACAGGTTCTAGAGGAAGTGAAATCAACATCAGCGGCTGATTGTCTTGCTCTGTGTCAGAAACTACTGGAGAAACTGGCTAACCAGACAGATGTTCTGTTTATAGCAAGATACATCATCACCCAGCTGGAGCCATTGTTACTGGACGACAAAAAGGACCAACTCAAAATGACACATATGGGAGCTAAGGTAGG
>NW_018404007.1:369520-422386 GCF_002113885.1 Mizuhopecten yessoensis
ATCTCAAAATGGTTCTGCAGAAAGTTTATACAACACAAACAGCTGTGTATGTAATTACATACATGTATTTGTCTAATTGAACAGTTAAATTAATTTATCATGGTAAGGATTGAGTGAGATTGTAAGTTCTGAATCCTCCTCAGGCAATCAGACTTGATTACATGCATTGAGATGTCATGAATGTATTTTATAATAGCCTGTTTGTCGTATGTCAGGTGTTGCTGTGCCTGCCGAGCAATATCCGGGGAGAGTACTGTCATCTAGTGTCTTCTCCAACTCTTCTCATTGAACAGCTGCTTATGAATATGAAGGTAAGTGACAGTAGTTCACTGAAAGTGTACTAAGAGTACCCGGTATGTCTTGTATGCTAAACAACTTGTGTTACATATTCACAATGCTGTTATTGACAGTCCTACAAACTATTTGTTAAATATTAGTTGATATATATGGACCTAGAGGCTTAACCGCTTTAAGCATTCGTCCATTATTATTCAATTAAATTCAATTAACTGAGAGTCTGTCTTCTGCAATGATTGATTTGGAGTATAAACTTATCTGTTGTGAAATGTAGCTATTATCATTTGAATGAAAAGATTTAATAGGTTGATCACTTTCAATAGCAGTCTTGTAAGATAAAATTAGAATTGAAAGTGTGACACTGTGATAGTCGTTGCTTAAATTAAAAAAAATGTGATATCTATTCACCAGTCCGAAGTTCTTACCAATAAAATAATCAGCATATCCTGTCTCTAAATCTATACCACCATACGTCATACGTCCTAAGAAATATTGGATAGTGTAACACTGACAGTTAAATATGACCTTGACCTTACAGATTGACCTTGCTGGTAAGGCATATGAAACCATCAGGAAGGACCAGGTCAAAGTTCAAAATCCAAGTCTGAGGTTCACTGTAGAGCAGTTCAACCACCTGGTGGCAACCTATGCCACAAAGGCCCTGGAGTTTGTCACAGTACAGGTCATTGTATCAGGTCAGTGTCAAAGGTTATCAGATGTAGTGTCAAAGTTCATTGTGTTAGTGTCAAAGTTCATTGTGTGAGTGTCAAAGTTCATTGTGTTAGTGTCAAAGGTTATCAGGTGAAGTGTCAAAGTTCATTGTGCGAGTGTCAAAGTTCATTCTGTTAGTGTCAAAGTTCATTGTGTCATTTCAATGGAAAGGATAATTAATTATATGATATACATCATTAATACATGTTAAGACTTTAAGATATACTATAAGGAGCTTTACACTACACAATTAGTGTAAATCATGAAATAATTTAGACAGTATTAATTGGTTTACAAGAAAAAAGAGGAAAAGACTATTTCAGGAATTTGCTTGTCATGTTGTAAATAGATGATCCGAAGGACCAAAGTGAGCTTATGCTGTGGGGCAGCGTCCGTCGTCCTTCGTCAACTTTTTCTTTAAAACCTATCTCCTCCTAAACGCCAAAGAGGATTTCAACCAAATTTAGACTGAAGCATCACTTGGGGAGGGTAATCATTTCTTGAATAAATGGGGCTGGTTCAACCCCTAAGGCCAGGGGGGCGTGGCCCTGAAGGGGAAATTTCCTAAATTTGCTTTAAAACACATCTCCTGCTAAACGCCAGAGAGGATTCAACCAAATTTAGTCTGAAGCATCAGTAGGGAAGGGCAATCATTTTAAAATAAATGGGTTTGGTTTGACCCCTGAGGACAGGGGGGCGGGGCCCTGAAGGGGAACTTAGCTAAATTTGCTTTAAAACGCATCTCCTACTTAACGCCAGAGAGGATTTCAAACAAATTTAGTCTAAAGCATCACTAGGGGAGGGCAATCATTTCTTGAATAAATGGGGTTGGTTCGACCCCTAAGGCCAGGGAGGCGTGGCCCTGAAGGGGAACTTTCCTAAATTTGCTTTAAAACGCATCTCCTGCTAAACGCCAGAGAGGATTTTTCAACCAAATTTAGTCCGAAGCATCAGTAGGTAAGGGCAATCATTTTTAAATAAATGAGGTTGGTTCAACCCCTGAGGCCAGGGGGGGCCCTGAAGGGGAACTTAGCTAAATTTGCTTTAAAACACATCTCCTGCTAAACGCCAGAGAGGATTTCAACCAAATTTAGTCCGAAGCATCACTAGGGGAGGGCAATCATTTCTTAAATAAATGAGGTTGGTTCGACCCCTGAGGCCAGTGGGGTCGGGGGCCTGAAGGGGAACTTAGCTAAATTTGCTTTAAAACGCATCTCCTGCTAAACGCCAGAGATGATTTTAACCAAATTTGCTCTGAAACTTCATTAGGGGAGGGCAATCATTTCCTAAAGAAATAAGATTGGTTCGACCCCTGAGGCCAGGGGGGCGTGGCCAATACCCTATACGCTAATACCCCCTAATTGCTTGAGTGGATTGTACAAAATTTGGTCAAAAACATTATTGAGAAAGAACAAACATTTCTTAATTGAATGAGGTTGATTTGACCCCTGCGGTCCTAAGAAATGGTACAGCTAGATTATCATATTCTATTGTGCAGTTTTCAAAAATTGTTAAAAATTGGTTTCTAGGTTTATAAAAGCTTATAGTTGAATGAAAATATAAGTATTGTCTAATTACACTCTGTAATATGACATATTACTTATTTCAAAATCTGTTAACATGGCAACTCAATGGAGGCCCCTGATTAGTTGAAAGTCAGATATTGTGGTCCCAGTTGGGTTAGAACATAGATCTTGTCTGGTTTTGAGGAAATTTCATATAAAGATGTACTAATGCATTCAGTTGTAATGACTTATATATACACAGGTACAAGCAATACAGGTGCAATGGACCTCTTGTTTTTATTCATAAATCTTACATTAAAGGGAAGGAAAGAACTCATTCACAATTATCAAATTCATCCATCCCTGAGAAACATGATGGGAGCACAGAGCATGCCCTATTATCAACCAGAAAATCGGTTGTGTTTGAGACATTGAGGGCCAGCAGAAGGAGTGTGGATATATCAGGTATGGTAACCACCTCCCATTGTCTACATTGTCTACACATTGATACCATAGATATCTAACACTTAGTCTGTTCAATAGGATTTTACCATCAGATTAAAACCTCTGTGTAATTATAAACAAACGTGTTATTTATAATCAAAAATGATAGTCACAAGACTTAGTGATAATAGTCATCACTGATAAATAACCATATATGTTTAGATTTGTCAATTCTACTCCATAAAAAAAGTTATGTACAGTGACCACACTTAGGAATTAATTTTACTTTTCATGACAGCCCTGCAGAAAACCTCTACTAGTGCCCCTTCACCAGGCCTCCCCCCAACCCTGGCACACCGTCAGAGTCCTGGTGGTAGTCAACTGTTTGTGATGCCATCAGAACCGCCACCCAAGGACCGGTGGGTGCAGGACAACGCCACCGACACCTGTATGGTCTGTCACATGGAGAAATTCAGCATGGTAGGCCTCTCAAATGTTTTTGGTTTGTTTGCATTTTACATCCTATTAACAGCTATGGTCATTTGAGGACTTGCCAGGTTTTGGTAGTGGAAGAAAGCTTGAGTTCCCAAAGAAAAAAACGCCAACTGATAGCCAGTACCTGGTGACTGCCCCACATAGACCTCAAACCCACGACCTAGTGGTGGAGGGCTAGATAGCAGAATGTCAGACACCTTAACCACTTGGCCGCCACCGCCCTTCTCATATGTTATAGCTCTCATTTAACTCAGGTGTATAATGGTATGTCACTCAGATAGGTCACACAATTTAATATTAAAGGTAAAGCCATGTCTAGTCATCATAGATAGTCCAGAAACTGTATCCTTATCAACATTACATAGTGTTGATGGCTGAATAGAAGACCCACCTCATTGATTCCACAGTATCAAGGTTGCAAGTTGGCAAAATAAAGGAAAGTGTCATTTCAAGATGAATTGCTTACAATATTAAGTAGCCCTACATGTATTAACAACTTATTATGTACTTTGCTGTTTGTTTCAGTTCAATAGGCGTCATCACTGTCGGCGATGTGGTCGTTTGGTGTGTGCCCAGTGTTCTACCAAGACCACCATGATACAGGGAATTAGGGCAAGGACGTGTAACGACTGCTTTGATCAAACTCACCTCTCACACAGGTACAAACTCACCTATTACACAGGTACAAACTCACTTATCATACAGGTACAAACTCACCTCTCACACAGGTACAAACTAACCTATCACACAGGTACAACCTCACCTCCCACACAGGTACAAACCCATCTCTCATACATGTACAAACTCACATATCACATAGGTACAAATTCACTTATCACACAGGTACAAACTCACCTTTCACACAGGTACAAACTCATCTCTCACACAGGTACAAAATCATCTCTCATACAGGTACAAACTCACATATTACACAGGTACAAACTCACTTATCACACAGGTACAAACTCACCTCTCACACAGGTACAAACTCACTTATCACACAGGTACAACCTCACCTCCCACACAGGTACAAACTCACTTATCACACAGGTACAAACTCATCTCTCATACAGGTACAAACTCACTTATCACACAGGTAAAAACTCACCTCTCACACAGGTATAAACTCACCTCTCACAGCCACAAACTCATTCCTTACAACGGCATACACTTACCTCTTACACAGGAATAAACTTCACTCACAGGTACCTTTTCAGATCAACATCAAATATCAATAAATATTAATTTGAGGTTCTTATATACTGCTTAATAACAACCTAGTTTATAGATAGTCTCAAAGCGGTTCACAAATTATCATCCGTAGTTATATGGTCTTTGCAACCAGCCAAAATCTTTCTCAACTCCCTGGGGAGCATACAGCCGGAGCTGCCATTTCGGAGCTCACAGCTAGCATTCAACAATTCTAGCACTGCCCAACCACGTACTCATTTACAACAGTGTGGTGACGTGACTCAAACCCGGAACCCTTCGGTCTCGAGCCCGGCTTCCTACCACTGGACTACCATGCCGCCTTTAGAAATACAAAATAGTTCCCAGATCAACATCAAAGACAGTGTGATCACTGAATCAATGTCAAAGAAAGCTTGATCAGAGACTACGGTTGTAAGATAGCACGATTAGAGAGTACAAAAATAGGTCATGTTTCTATCTAAATTCTGATTATTTAAAGATTCCAGAAATAAACTTAATTAATTTTGTATTACTGCAGTAAGCTTGCTAAAATTCAGCGAGAGGCTGCCAGGAGAGGAGGAAGTCCAACAGAGTTCCGACGTGCTTCTTCTACCAACAACCTTGGGGACATAGCATCTATCAAGGAGGACAGTGTGGGGGAGGATACTAGTTACATGGAACAGCTGGAACTGCAATGGCAGCTAAAGGCAGGAGATGACTCTCACAACTCTGTGGTCAGGGATGATTTCTGTTTTGAGCAGGTGAGTGAGAGGGAGAAGGGAGTCGGTCTGGGGCAGATGAGAAAGGGTGGGGAAATATTCAGGCTTATCTATGTTAGTTTCTAAAGATAAAGTGGTAATGATTTAATGATATGTTTAACCATGTGTTTGATAAATCCTGATTGTTACAGGCACCCAGTACATCATTGTGTATGTCCATCCTGGATCTCCATAGTAACACCAAGGCCAGTGGCCAGTTGGTCCTACAGCTGTGTGATGATCTGTCTAAACACCTAAAGTCCATTGCTCCTGGACTTCCCAACCCAGAGGTGGATTACAGCCTTGTTCTGAGGTAGGTTACATAATACTGGTAGAATTACTTGTCTTGTTCACTTTTGTCAGGTGCTTATCGTAATGTATTAGCATACCTCTCATTATTCTATTTACATCTAATATGTAATATTGAAATCAATGATTTCAAAACATTTGACAAGAGAACAAAGTGCCATGTCTCATTTTGTGTTCAGTATATTGTGACCAGTATATTGTGACCAGTATTTTGTGTTCAGTATATTGTGACCAGTATATTGTGACCAGTATTTTGTGTTCAGTATATTGTGACCAGTATATTGTGACCAGTATATTGTGTTCAGTATATTGTGACCAGTATATTGTGATCAGTATATTGTGTTCAGTATATTGTGACCAGTGTATTGTGACCAGTGTGACCAGTATATTGTGACCAGTATTTTGTGTTCAGTATATTGTGACCAGTATATTGTGACCAGTATTTTGTGTTCAGTATATTGTGACCATTATATTGTGTTCAATATATTGTGACCAGTATATTGTGACCAGTGTGACCAGTATATTGTGACCAGTATGTTGTTACCAGTATATTGTGACCAGTGTGACCAGTATGTTGTGACCAGTATTTTGTGTTCAGTATATTGTGACCAGTGTGACCAGTATATTTTGACCAATATATTGTGACCAGTAGTTTTGTGTTCAGTATATTGTGTTCAGTATATTGTGACCAGTGTGACCAGTATATTGTGACCATAATTTTGTGTTCAGTATATTGTGACCAGTATGTTGTGACCAGTATATTGTGTTAAGTATATTGTGACCAGTATATTGTGACCAGTGTGACCAGTATATTGTGACCAGTATATTGTGACAAGTGTGGCCAGTATATTGTGACCAGTATGTTGTGACCAGTGTGACCAGTGTGACCAGTGTGACCAGTATATTGTGACCAGTATGTTGTGACCAGTATATTTTGTTCAGTATATTGTGACCAGTGTGACCAGTGTGACCAGTATATTGTGACCAGTATTTTGTGACCAATATATTGTGACCAGTATATTGTGTACAGTATTTTGTGACCAGTATATTGTGACCATTGTGACCAGTATGTTGTGACGACCAGTATATTGTGACCAGTATATCATCATCTTTGTAAACTTTGCCTTTAACTCCTACACAGTATGATGAAGAGCCTGTTGTTTCATGCCAAGATGAAGTTTAGTGAGTGTGGCGAGACACAAGGTCTAGGTCAGTGTGAGCTATATCAGGGTCGTATAGACATCCTCGGGGTGCTAGTGGCCGACAACTACCGGGACCTGCCTTCCCTCCAGGAGCTCACCAAACCAGACATAGTCAGGTAACTATAGACAACTAATCCCTGGTTGGTGTGGTTACCAACAGCTTCATTTGATAATCGTAATATTTACTTTAACTTGTTTTATTCTTTTGTGACTGATTTTTTATTCTGTCATGCTGTTTTAGGCGCCTACGTGACAAGCTTATTGAAGCAGAGCGTCTTCCTCTCGCTGTGGAGGTGTCCACAAAATGTGGTCTGGACCCTGCTGGTGTGTGGGCTGCCTGGGGCATGAGCTGTCTCCAGGGTGGTGACTTCAACAGGGCAAGGGAAAAGTTAGGCAGGTGTCTCAAGGTATGTAACAAGTGTCTCATTGTACAAGTGTGTGTGAGAACAGGTGTGTTGGTGTATGTCACTGGTGTCGCAAGGTATGTAACAAGTGTCTCATTGTACAAGAGTGTGTAAGAACAGGTGTGTTTGTGTATGTCACTGGTGTCTCAAGGGTATGTTACAAATGTCTCATTATACAAGTGTGTGTAAGAACAGGTGTGTTGGTATATGTCACTGGTGTCGTAAGGTATGTAACAAATGTCTCATTATACAAGTGTGTGTAAGAACAGGTGTGTTGGTGTATGTCACTGGTGTCGCAAGGGTATAAACAAGTGTCTCATTGTACAAGAGTGTGTAAGAACAGGTGTGTTGGTGTATGTCACTGGTGTCGCAAGATATGTAACAAGTGTCTTATTGTACAAGTGTGTGTAAGAACAGGTGTGTTTGTGCATGTCACTGGTGTCGCAAGATATGTAACAAGTGTCTCATTGTACAAGTGTGTATAAGAACAGGTGTGTTGGTGTACGTCACTGGTGTCACAAGGTATGTAACAAGTGTCTCATTGTACAAGAGTATGTAAGAACAGGTGTGTTGGTGTATGTTACTGGTGTCGCAAGGTATGTAACAAATGTCTTATTGTACAAGAGTATATAAGAACAGGTGTGTTGGTGTATGTCACTGGTGTCCCAAGGTATGTAACAAGTGTCTCATTGTACACGTGTGTGTAAGAACAGGTGTGTTGGTGTATGTCACCAGTGTCACAAGGTATGTAACAAATATCTCATTGTACAAGAGTATGTAAGAACAGGTGTGTTGGTGTATGTCACCGGTGTCGCAAAGGTATGTAACAAGTGTCTCATTGTACAAGTGTGTGTAAGAACAGGTGTGTTGGTGTATGTCACCGGTGTCGCAAGGGTATAAACAAGTGTCTCATTGTATTAATGTGTGTAAGAACAGGTGTGTTGGTGTATGTCACTGGTGTTGCAAGGGTATAAACAAGTGTCTCATTATACAAGTGTGTGTAAGAACAGGTGTGTTGGTGTATGTCACTGGTGTTGCAAGGTATGTTACAAGTGTCTCATTGCACAAGTGTGTGTAAGAACAGGTGTGTTGGTGTACGTCACTGGTGTCGCAAGGGTATAAACAAGTGTCTCATTGTACAAGTGTGTGTAAGAACAGGTGTGTTGGTGTATGTCACAGGTGTTGCAAGGTATTAACAAGTGTCTCATTGTACAAGTGTGCGTGAGAACAGGTGTGTTGGTGTATGTCACTGGTGTCGCAAGGTATATAACAAGTGTCTCATTGTACAAGTGTGTGTAAGAACAGGTGTGTTGGTGTATGTCACTGGTGTCACAAGGTATGTAACAAGTGTCTCATTGTACAAGTGTGTGTGAGAACAGGTGTATTGGTGTATGTCACCGGTGTTGCAAGGTATGTAACAAGTGTCTCATTGTACAAGTGTCTGTAAGAACAGGTCTGTTTATGTATGTTACAGGTGTCTCTAGGTATGTAACAAGTGTCTCATCTTATATGTGTGGAAGAATAGGTCTGTTAGTGTTTGTCACTGGTGTCTCAAGATTTCTATATGACTGGAGTATCATCTTTTCTAGATAATGTGTGTTTCTGAAGTATGCTACAACCTACTGTCTCAACATCCCTAGGGAATCTGTTGTATATTATTATTGTAACTAGTGCCACTGTACAGAGATCTCTTTTGTAGGTATTCATGGATACTACCTTCATGTACAAGTCCTTAATGATTTTTTTTTTAGTTTGTCTTTCAGACAAACTGATCTAATACCACAGGGTCTTTCGTCTGTCCTTCAAAAATTTCTTTAACCAACTTCTTATTTAGAAATGCTAAATTTAATTTCATCAAATGACAGAAAACCTCTTTAGTTGGTGGGAATAAAAGTTCAAAGTCATGTGTAAAAGGTCAAGGTCATGGCTACAGCATTCCTGACTAAGTTTTCTTACAATGTTCATGACACTTAACACAACCATTCATGACATTAATTTCTGGAGATCACTTAGGTCAAAGTCATATGGTCACAGCTACAAAATTGTTAGCTGATGATGGGAAAACTTTAAACTTAATTTAATGAAATATACTTCATATCTTTTCACACCATAGCCCATACTTTTTGTTTTACACAGATAAGTGCATTGTGTCACTTCCGTCACTATCCTACAAGTATTATGTACCCCATACTATCAGTCTGTCTTCAACAATGTTTTTTTTTTTTTTTATTTATTGGTGATAACTTTCCTGTATATGCAGTACGTTAACCACGAGGAAGAAAATTGCATAAACCCTGTGTAAATAGAGAATAAGTACAGTATCCACAAATGTTACCCATTACTTCTATGTAGTTAACACACTGGATTGCTAGTACAGCACACGTCCCTTTTTTATCATTATATATGTTACATGTGTAATTGTAATTTGTGCACCAGTATATCATTTATGGTTTCCAGGTACCAAAAGATAGGAACCAGAGCCAACAGGAATCTACACTACTGTCTGATATCATCAGCTGTCTGGAATCTATGTCTGGGGTCGGCTCAACAGAGGTCAGTACCTGTGTTTGTAGGGTCAGGGGAGGTCAACCTATAGTTTGGGCAGGGTCAACAGAGGTCTATCTTTGTCAGTGTAAGGTCAAAAGAGAAAGTCTGGGATATTCTCCACAGAGGTAATTTTGTAAAGAAGAATCCCATCGCGTCAGTCTTTATCAGGTTATGGACAGTATTTGATTGAATACTGATTTATGTACTGTTAGAGACAACAGCTCACACTGTGTATATAACAAAAAGCTGTAAAACATAATTAATGCTGAACATTTGTTTCTTAGTATCAGATGCTGTTGACCAATCCTGGCTCTGTTAAAAGTATACTAGCCTGTCCTACTGCTGTAAGTACTAGTTTTAGTCTGAACCACTAATAATTTGAATCATATTGCCAAATGCCACTGAATTAATTCTCATTCTGTGCCTGTTTTTGACTCAATTTTTAGCTCACCTGGCCCGAAGATGGTGCCATATCCGGCATCAATATTTTACTTTAAGCAACTTCTTCTGAATAACAAAATGTCCAGGGTGATGATATTTGGCCATTAGCATGCTAAGATGAAGGGCTACCAAGTTTGTTCAAATGAATGACCTTCACCCATATTCAAGGTCACAGGGGCCAAATATGTAAAAATCTTTAAATGACTTCTGAAGAATAACCATAAGGCCAAGATATCTGGTCAGCAGTATGCTGGGATCAAGGGCTACCAATTTGTTAAAGTGAATGACCTTGACCCACTTTCAAAGTCACATTTGGTCAAATGAGCCAATTTCAAAATAAACAAAAAGATAGGGTGGTGATATTTCAACATATTGACCTTGTTTGACTTTCAAGGTAACTGGGTGAAATGTTTTTAAATCTAACAGGTTCTTTTGAATGACTTTAATCATAAATACTGATGTGATTCAGTATGTCACTGTATGTGACTCATTGTGACCCTTATGTGACTCAGTCTGTCCCTGTATGTGACTCATTGTGACCTTGTATGTGACTCAGGCTGTCCCTGTATGTGACTCATTGTGACCCTGTATGTGACTCAGTCTGTCCCTGTATGTGAATTCGTCTGACCTTGTATGTGACTGAGTCGTCTGTCCCTGTATGTGACTCATTGTGACCCTGTATGTGACTTCATCTGTCCCTGTATGTGACTCTGTCTGTCCCTGTTTGTGACTCCATCTGTCCCTGTATGTTTTGACTCAGTCTGTCCCTGTATGTGACTCAGTCTGTCCCTGTATGTGACTCTGTCTATCCCTGTATGTGACTCAGTCTGTCCCTGTATGTGACGCCGTCTGACCCTGTATATGACTCAGTCTGTCCCTGTATGTGACTCTGTCTGACCTTGTATGTGACTCAGTCTGTCCCTGTATGTGACTCAGTCTGTCTCTGTATGTGACTCAGTCTGTCTCTGTATGTGACTCCGTCTGTCCCTGTATGTGACTCCGTCTGTCCCTGTTTGTGACTCCATCTGACCTTGTATGTGACTCAGTCTGTCCCTGTATGTGACTCATTGTGAACCTGTATGTGACTCAGTCTGTCCCTGTATGTGACTCATTGTGACCCTGTATGTGACTCAGTCTATCCCTGTATGTGACTCCGTCTGTCCCTGTATGTGACTCCGTCTGTCCCTGTATGTGACTCCGTCTGTCCCTGTTTGTGACTCTGTCTGTCCCTCTATGTTTTGACTCAGTCTGTCCCTGTATGTGACTCTGTCTATCCCTGTATGTGACTCAGTCTGTCCCTGTATGTGAATCCGTCTGACCCTGTATATGACTCAGTCTGTCCCTGTATGTGACTCCGTCTGACCTTGTATGTGACTCAGTCTGTCCCTGTTTGTGACTCAGTCTGTCCCTGTATGTGACTCCGTCTGTCCCTGTTTGTGACTCTGTCTGTCCCTCTATGTTTTGACTCAGTCTGTCCCTGTATGTGACTCTGTCTATCCCTGTATGTGACTCAGTCTGTCCCTGTATGTGAATCCGTCTGACCCTGTATATGACTCAGTCTGTCCCTGTATGTGACTCCGTCTGACCCTGTATGTGACTCAGTCTGTCCCTGTATGTGACTCCGTCTGACCCTGTATGTGACTCAGTCTGTCCCTGTATGTGACTCGGTCTGTCCCTGTATGTGACTCAGTGTGTCCCTATATGTGACTCAGTCTGTCCCTATATGTGACTCAGTCTGTCCCTGTATGTGACTCAGTGTGTCCCTATATGTGACTCAGTGTGTCTTTGTTACAGAGCTATACTGATGAGGCTGATGTGGAGTCAGCCCAGTACCAAGAATGTTTGTATTACCTCCGTACCTACGCATCTTTCCACACCATCGTCAGCTTCCACCGTGGGAATGGCTATTGGATGAAAGCTACACAGTACATACTTGACCATGTAAGTTTACTGACAAGACAATGTTAATATCACAATGTCCTTTTTGTTATCACGTAGCTGCTTTTATGTTATTTCTAAGTGAACATCATCATTTTGAGAAAAATGTTGAATGTTGTACCGTGTTGAATGTAGCACAGTTGTACTCTGTTATTCAGAACCTCAAAAAAAGATTATCACAATATTATAAAGAAAAGAAAAAATCAGTTCAATACGTACTTCACAAATTTTGTCTGAGTGTCTCTTCCCTATGACTTAAGTGTTGGTCATGTTATTAATCAAATTGGCCCAACAGAGCTGAAGCTATAGCTATTAATGTTAGCTGAATCAGATGCTCTTATAGCAATTTTGATTCATGAAATCTAAAAGTTAGTGTTTTATTTAAGTATTTTATCACATGCAAAACATGTTAGATTGGCATAATATTATATCGCTGCAAATATCCCGCCCTTCAAAGGTAACTATGTCAATCATAAATATGTTAGGTCAATGATTTGATGTGAATTTTTAGTCTAGAGTATCAGGTATTGATGTGTTGGATTTGATTGCTGTTTACTGAAGCCTACTGAATTTTAAACCTCTATTTTGTAGAAGTGTTCCAGTGAAGTGTTTGTGGATGCCCTACTGTCGCCGGCCATTGAGGAAGGGCGGTTGGGGGAGTTAGTGGATCAGATGGTGATGATAGACCCTTCACTTGAGCGCTGGCATCCCTACCTAACCACCGCCTGTCGCTATCTTCTTAAACACAGGCTTCACCACACTCTGTACCAGTTCCAGCTCTTCATGAAGGTCAGTGTTAATGGGGTTAAGGTCAGTGTACAGGGAATGAATGTCAGTGTACAGGGGATGAAGGTCAGTGTTATTGGGGTTAAGGTCAGTGTTAATGGTATGAAGGTCAGTGTACAGTGGGTGAAGGTCAGTGTTAATGGTATAAAGGTTAGTGTACAGGGTATGAAGGTCAGTGAACAGGGGATGAAAGTCAGTGAACAGGGGATGAAGGTCAGAGTACACGAGATGAAGGTCAGTGTTAATGGTATGAAGGTCAGAGTACAGGGGATGAAGGTCAGAGCACAGGGGATGAATGTCAGTGAACAGGGGATGAAAGTCAGTGAACAGGGGATGAAGGTCAGAGTACACGAGATGAAGGTCAGTGTTAATGGGGTTCAGGTCAGTGTTAATGGTATGAAGGGCAGTGTACAGGGTATGAAGGTCAGTGTACAGTGGGTGAAGGTTAGTGTATAGGGGATGAATGTCAGTGTTAATGAGGTTAAGGTCAGTGTTAATTGTATGAAGGTCAGTGTACAGGGGATGAAGGTTAGAGTACAGGGGATGAAGGTCAGTGTTAATGGGGTTAGGGTCAGTATTAATGAGATGAAGGTCAGTATATAACGTGAGGGGTGTAATTCTGTTCAGTTTTATAAGTGGTAAAGGTAGTTGTATAAGGAGTGAAGGTTAGTGTATAATGAGTAAAGATCAGTTTGTACCGAGAGAAAGTTAGTATATATAACGATGAAAGCTCATACAATGTTTTGTGAATGAAATTTATTACAGGGTAAAGGTCAGTGTAATTGAGATTGCTAGATTGCTCTCTAAATCCTTGTTACTCTCAGCCACTGGCATTGTTGACATACTGATTGTCTTACTTGACATGTCCAATATCATGTAAAATTAAGATGAGTAATCTATTTCTATCTGACTTTAGAGAAAGATTTTTCACTTGGCTATAAACAACTCACTGATTTGGTTTCCAGGATTTCATTCGTGCGGCCATGACCTGTATTACTTATTTCTACCAGAAGGGAGCTCAGAGTTACCTTGACCTGTCAGGAAAAGTTAATTATTTGTACAAAGCTCACCAGCACCTACAGGCCTACCTTGATCCCTCCCAGTGGGGGAGCATTAGTCGCCCTCAGTTTCAAACTGATAATCACTCTGTTAACTGGGACAAACGCCCCGCAGAGGCCTCCATCCGGCTCATTCAGACCCCCGAGGAAGTCTCACGGTAAGTCATGTTGTATTTATGTTCTCTTCCTCTTCACTCCACATGCCTTTAAACTTTCCATCTTTAAACTGTGACCAGATCTCTCTCAGTTGTATGTTGTATTACCAAATGATCACATTAGATTTAACTGTTCACGTCCTGCTACATATACCCCTATAATTCTGCAGTGGTTGTGATCACACTTCAGCTTGACCAGTAGAAACCTGCTATACATACCAATGATAAGGTCACTCCTAGATGGACATCTCATAGATACGTTGTCTTTATAATGTTGCCTGGTATGTTACATGTTTTTGTATCTTTCTATATGGCCTATTAACAATGTAAGTTGTTTAAGGCCAAACAGCATATTGCTCGGTATATTCATTAGAAAAGCCACTGAACTGACAAACAGTGGTCAAGATTGCAACTTGAATAGGGAAGATATTGATTGCATTGAAAGCTTGAAAGTACTTTTTGATATCCACAATATATTAATGGAATTATTGATAATTACTCAATGTAAACTTGTGTTGTATTTTTACCCCGTCAGACATCTGATGATGGTCAGCCTACAGATTGAAGTGACCAAATTTTTACATGAGTGTCTCACGAACACCGAGGCAGACGCCACCAAAGTAGCTTCCTCCTATGTCAACATGGCCACCTCACAGCAGTTACCAACGTTAATGGGCAGTTCCAAGGTCAAGGGGGACCTGGTCATCATGGTAGGTACACTTCAAGGTCAAAGCTGGTTAATATAGTAGGTACAATTCAAGGTCAAACATGGTCAACATGGTAGGTAAAATTTAAGGTCAAACATGGTCATTATGGTAGGTACAATTCAAGGTCAAACTTGGTCAACATGGTAGGTACAATTCAAGGTCAAACTTGGTCAATATGGTAGGTACAATTCAAGGTCAAACTTGGTCATTATGGTAGGTACAATTCAAGGTCAAACTTGGTAATTATGGTAGGTACAATTCAAGTTCAAACTTGGTCATTATGGTAGGTAAAATTCAAGGTCAAACTTGTTCATTATAGTAGGTACAATTTAAGGTCAAACATGGTCAACATGGTAGGTACAATTTAAGGTCAAACATGGTCAACAAGGTAGGTAAAATTCAAGGTCAAACATGGTCATTATGGTAGGTACAATTTAAGGTCAAACATGGTCAACATGGTAGGTACACTTCAAGGTCATACATGGTCATCATGGTAGGTACAATTCAAGGTCAAACTTGGTCATTATGGTAGGTACAATTCAAGGTCAAACTTGGTCATCATGGTAGGTACAATTCAAGGTCAAATTTGGTCATCACGGTAGGTACAATTTTAAGGTCAAACTTGGTCAATATGGTAGGTACAATTCAAGGTCGAACTTGGTCATTATGGTATGTACACTTCAAGGTCGAACTTGGTCATTATGTTAGGTATGTTATATATCCTCTATTTATAATAATAGAAAATATAATCACTTGGTAAGTCTTATAAACTAGGCAAACTGTTTAGGTATGAAATTCCTTTCACTGTATTATGATAACTTATCATTGACAACACTTAAATACATTCTTTTCATTTGATCTTTATTTCAGATTTTACTCAGTGGAAATGACATTGTGCAAGCCTTTGGACTTGCCAATAAGATCTTGAAGGTACAGTGGTTTATTCTATTTCTCCCTACTTGTTTGGTAAATAAAGAATATCACATAGCTAATTCTATAGAATAATTTGTATCAGCCTGATATTGCTAAACTTCAGACTGACTAAAATCAGACAGGATTCTATTTTACTTCAAGCCATGTGATTTGTTAATTTCTATAATTTATCCCTAAAACTTTAAATCTTGTAATCGTTCAGGAAGGTATTGCACTGGATATTATAAAGGACTCAAATTTAAATGTGTCCTAATTAGCAAAGTTTAACTAATGTTTGCTAAGTAGTAAAGCTTAATGTATACTGATTAGGATGATTTAACACATGGGGTTTATAATCATCATTTTGAGATTTCAAAACTAAATCACACAAGTCCTTTTTGTTGCCAGGGATACCATCTGGGAGCAGGACCTCTTCTGACACACGCAGCTCGGGAGATGGCCAAGCAAAGTCACTATGACAACATCCGTCAGCTTTTGGATTGTATGGTCAAGGGTAACCTTGGTGACGATGACACAGTGGATGAACTGGTGGGGGCGTGTATCCTTGTTATCTCAGATAACCCTAATGAGGTAGGCTTTATTGATGACAGTGATCACTGTTATGTTGATAACTCTAGATCTATTCTGGTAGTTTTTAGTTTAAAATTCATGTCATTGGCATTTTGGTGTACTTTAATTATAGTCATTCAATTTGATTTTCAAGAATATTTTCAATATAATCAACCTTGTGTTTAATTAGCAGCACTGCTAAATATTATTTACATCTGTTAGCACAGATACAGGTTGTGATTTCAGTTATTGTTTGTGTTTGTATTTAAAATGAAAAATTAAGCTTGATGGGTCTGCACTGATCTTGATTTGTCTTTACTTTTGTCAGGCAAAAGAAGCAGAGAACCTGATCAAGCTCCTGAGGAAGGACACCAATAAGGTATCTATCTAAAATACAAAACCAGCTTATGTCATTTGCCTCTATCTCAGGGTACACTGACATTATATGTTGTACAATCAACAAAACTTACGTAGATCTAGCACTGATGACAGAGTTGCACTGTTGTGTATGTGGATCCTGGTGTTGTTCCATGGCTAGCTTATATTGGTCATCTATAAATATAGATAGATATGGATATGGTTTGGCTGATTATTTATCCTGATCTAACATTAAATCTGAAGTACTAGATTTATGTAAAATATATAAGACTGTATTGCGCTTTAACTACCAGTCTGAATATGTATTTGTAGAAATTATGATATTGAGGTTTTTGATATATCCCTAAGGAATTGAATTGGAAATCCTTTGACAAGACAGAATCTTAATGGGGACCAATGTTGTGTTTTTAGATCAATGCATACATCCTATGTGGGAAGCTGCGGTCAGCCTACCTAATGGCAGTGAAGTCTGAGAGAGTGGACGATGTCCAGCGTATAGCTGGGGCAGCACAACGTATGGGACAGACAGCCGTCAAAAACATCTGTAACAAGTGGCTTCAACAAAGGAAGTAGCTGTTACCAAGGGAAATCACTCCAGACATACCTAGTTCAAGGAAAGGATCAGTGATAAATAATAAGATGTAGCAGATGACATCGTTGACTAGTATTTGAGTTTAGCAATACATATTTATTGACTGTTAAAATACTGCATTGTATACACAGGAGGAAGTCTTTTTAAACTTAAAATTTGTATGCTTTGCTTGTGTTATATCAGACATGATTCTTCTAAATAGGTTCTTATATTTATTTACATACCTGCGTATTGTACAGAGTACAATGTGACCTACACATCAGATTGTTTGTGTTGTGATAGTATATTACCTCTGTGAAGCTATTTTATAGTAATTATTAACTCGTTAATGTTACAGTTTACCTACTCACACTGAATTTGTTTTTATGTCGTATTTGAAGTTCACAAGTCTATACAGCTCGGTGAATATATTCAGATAATGTATGTGAAATTCACATTTAATCAGCCTCAAAGGTAGAATGTATATCGTATAGTAGACGTCCTGTGTTGTTTACAAATGTCCACTGTACAAGTAATGTGAAGTAAGGTTGTGATACTATAATGTACAATTATAATTTTTAACGCACTTCAGGTGAAGACTAATTACATCTGTACTAATTATAATAATAAGATGAAACTTGCTTGTGTTTGCTAAGCTATATATGCATGAATTTTAAATTATTCGTATTATATGAAGCAACATTGAATTAAATAGAACCCACTGTACTGTGTATGCCATAAGCAGAGGGTGTAGTAATACTTAGTCTAACTGGCTTATAGAAGGTCTAACTAGTCTATAGAAAGTCTAACTGGCCTATAGAAAGTCTAACTAGTCTATAGAAAGTCTAACTGGCCTATAGAAAGTCGAACTAGTCTATAGAAAGTCTGACTGGCCTATAGAAATTTTAACTAGTCTATAGAAAGTTTAACTGGCCTATAGAAAGTCTAACTGGCTTATAGAAAGTCTAACTGGCTTATAGAAAGTCTAACTAGTCTATAGAAAGTCTAACTAGTCTATAGAAAGTGTTACTAGTCTATAGAAAGTTTAACTGGCTTAAAGAAAGTATAACTAGTCTAAAGAAAGTATAACTGGCCTATAGAAAGTTTGCTTTGTGTATTTCCTTTTCAATTGAAGTATGGCTCATTTTAAATTAGACCTAGTCTATAATTACAAACCATTCCAACATAATGATGTCCCTACTAGTATGCTGAGTCCTCGATCAATTGCTGACATCATACCTATTACAATGTGCTGAAACCCCGGTCTTTATTTATTGTTGCGTCGCCATGTTTGTGCCAAATATAAGTTATGTCTATAGTGCAATTCTGTCAAATCAATAGGCCAGTGTCACTAAATCAAGGTTAGTATTTAGTCATCATAGCATGTACATTGCAATCTTGTCAGCACTGGCTGTAAGTGTGATTTGGGGGAAGTATACTAGTATAGCTGTAAGTGTTATTTGGGGGGAGTATACTTGTATAGCTGTAAGAGTGATTTGGGGGGAGTATCCTTGTATAGCTGTAAGTGTGATTTGGGGGGGGTATACTTGTATAGCTGTAAGTGTGATTTGGGGAAAGTATACTAGTATAGCTGTAAGTGGGATTTGGGGGGAGTATACTAGTTTAGCTGTAAGTGTTATTTGGGTGAAGTATACTAGTATAGCTGTAAGTGTGATTGGGGGGAGGATACTAGGATAGCTGTAAGTGTGATTTGGGGGGAGTATACTAGTATAGCTGTTAGTGTGATTTGGGGGAGTATACTAGTATAGCTGTAAGTGTGATTTGGGGGGAGTATACTTGTATAGCTGTAAGTGTGATTTGGGGGGAGTATACTAGTTTAGCTGTAAGTGTGATTTGGGTGAAGTATACTAGTATAGCTGTAAGTGTGAATTGAGGTGTGCATACTTGTATAGCTGTAAGTGTGATTTGGGGGAAGTATACTAGTATAGCTGTTAGTGTGATTTGGAGGGAGTATACTAGTATAGCTGTTAGTGTGATTTGGGGGGAGTATACTAGTATAGCTGTTAGTGTGATTTGGGGGAAGTATACAAGTATAGCTGTTAGTGTGATTTGGGGGAGGTATACAAGTATAGCTGTTAGTGTGAATTGAGTGAAGTATACTAGTATAGCTGTAAGTGCGATTTGGGGGGAGTATACTAGTATAGCTATTAGTGTGAATTGAGGTGCACATACGAGTTTAGCTGTTAGTGTGATCTGGGTGAAGTATACTAGTATAGCTGTTAGGGTGATTTGGGGGAAGTATACTAGTATAGGTGTAAGTGTGATTTGGGGGGAGTATACTAGTATAGCTGTTAGTGTGATTTGGGGGAAGTATACTTGTATAGCTGTAAGTGTGATTTGGGTGAAGTATACTAGTATAGCTGTTAGTGTGATTTGGGGGAAGTATACTAGTATAGCTGTAAGTGTGATTTGGGGGGAGTATACTAGTATAGCTGTTAGTGTGAATTGAGGTGCACATACGAGTTTAGCTGTTAGTGTGATTTGGGTGAAGTATACTAGTATAGCTGTTAGTGTGATTTGGGGGAAGTATACAAGTATAGCTGTTAGTGTGAATTGAGTGAAGTATACTAGTATAGCTGTAAGTGTGATTTGGTTGAAGTATACAAGTATAGCTGTAAGTGTGATTTGGGGGAAGTATACTAGTAAAGCTGTAAGTGTGAATTGATGTGTGCATACTAGTATAGCTGTTAGTGTGATTTTGGGGAAGTATACTAGTATAGCTGTAAGTGTGAATCGAGTGAAGTATACTAGTATAGCTGTGAGTGTGAATTGAGTGAAGTATACTTGTTTAGCTGTAAGTGTGAATTGAGTGAAGTATACTAGTATAGCTGTAAGTGTGAATTGAGTGAAGTATACTTGTTTCGCTGTAAGTGTGAATTGATCGAAGTATACTACTATAGCTGTAAGTAGGAATTGAGGGAAGTATACTAGTATAGCTGTAAGTGTGAATTGAGTGAAGTATACTACTATAGCTGTAAGTAGGAAGTGAGGGAAGTATACTAGTATAGCTGTAAGTAGGAAGTGAGTGAAGTATACTAGTATAGCTGTAAGTGTGAATTGAGTGAAGTATACTTGTATAGCTGTAAGTAGGAAGTGAGTGAAGTATACTACTATAGCTGTAAGTAGGAAGTGAGTGAAGTATACTTGTTTCGCTGTAAGTAGGAAGTGAGTGAAGTATACTTGTATAGCTGTAAGTGTGAATTGAGGGAAGTATACTAGTAAAGCTTTAAGTAGGAAGTGAGGGAAGCATACAAACATAGCTCAAGGAAATGTGGCAAGCTCTACATATCAAGGTAAAAGCTGACAGTACCAGGCCAGCCTCCTCCCCCTTAATTTAGTGAAATATTAAATCATGAAACATATATTCTGACTAATTAAATTTTCATTTCCTTTTTATAATATTCATATTGATTCTTGTATTGTATTGGAGTAAGAACAACATTTGAAGGGAGGGTGGTTAAATTGTGGCCAACGTTAATCCTGGGGTTAGATAATCCTATGATGATGTCACTCTAGAGCTATCATTGTGTGGGTTATCACAGACAGAACACCTATGTATAAAGCCTAGTTTTTATTCAATCATAAAGTTAATTAGTAATAATTCATTTATATTGTATCCAAGGGTAATATACAGAAGTAAATGTAATATCTGATTCTGAGAGTATAACACTGTAATAAATACTGTCTGAGGGTATTATTCTGCAATTATTGTTATATCTGATAGTATAACACTGTACTACATGTTATATCTGATAGTATAACACTGTAATAAATGTTATATCTGATAGTATAACACTGTGATAGTATTACACTGTAATAAATGTTATGTGTGACGGTGTAACATTGTAATACATGTTATATCTGATAGTATAACACTAATAAATATTATGTCTGACGGTATAACATTGTAAATACATGTTATATCTGATAGTATAACTAATAAATATTATGTCTGAGGGTATAATATTATAAATACATGTTATATCTGATAGTTATATAGGAGGGTATTACACTGTAATAAAGAATACTTGAGTTTGTTAAGCTGTTAGAGTATATTACACTGTATTAGAATGTGATAGCTGAGGATATATCTGAGGGTATAATTCTGTAATATCTGACGGTATTACCATAAATAAATGTTATATTCCAGGGTATTACACTATAAAAATGTGTATGTGAAGGTATTCCATCAGAATGCTGAATCAGATATTTATTAAAGCGGCAAATGCTATTAAATGTACATACTAATATTTATGACTTATCTGTGATAAACATTATCAAAATAAATTGTATTTGTTGTCTTATCAATTTCATATTCATCCAAACATAAAGCTCATGCAGCATATGAAATTAATTTAAGAGACGGTTCAGTCTAATGTACATATGTGCCAATATGGCAAAAACTAAAAATTGACAGAATACATGCTAATATAGCATAATCTAAAACAACAATACAAACATTTATGAAACAATAATTAGGAATTTACAGCATAAAAAAGAAAAATTACACAAAAGAAAGTAAGCAGCCAAAAAGTCAATCTTTCATCTTTGTACAGATGGAACATGTACATATAGTGGGACCATCCCAGGTGTGGACCAGCCTCCGGAATTCTGGGAAGTATTCATATCTCTGCAATTCGTTTGGAAGACTGTTCCACACCCCGGCCACCTCAAAGGAGAATGATTTCTGTCTATACCTTGTAGTTTTTACAGATGGGATGCTGACTGTCAAGTCCCTTCTGAAATCATAAGCAGATTCCTTAAGTTTTACCAAGTCAAGTATATATAATCAGGAGAAATCTTGTGTAGTATTTCAAAAACTTCATAGCCCATATCTTTTAGCCTCTTAACATGTAAAAGAGTACTATTTGTAGATTTTAAAAGCTGACTAAAAGATGAGACATAATATCACTCTCCACGAATCTCCTGCACCCTCCTGAATCTTTTTCATCTTTCTCACACTTCTCAAGCTAGTAAAATCAGTAGGCAGAAATGAAAACTGGATATAATAAAAGAATTGTATATGATTCTCCTACCTTGTTTTGTTAAAATGCCCCCAATTCTTTTAAGAAGTCTAGAATCCTTTAAGCAAGACATGTGTATCAAAATTTAAAGATGAGTCAAAATTAACACCAAGTAACTTCCTTTCAATAGGAAAGTGATATGCTTTAAGTATATCCCCATAGGTCACCTAAATGTTTCTGAGCTGTCAGCTTCACACAATCAAATAGGGTGCTCCAATGATATTCCATTAGAAAATGCATTTTCGTTTACAAGTACTAAACTGTTTTTATTTTACTAAAACAACTATTGCTATTTACACGAAATTGGATGGAATTTCAATAGACAGCCTTACAGAAAATGAAATAACAATAGCTCTGTTGGATTACAAAACTCTTAATTCGAATCTCCGACAAAACGCCTTGCTATACTCCAACCCAGGTTCGAACTCCCAGCCAACACAAGGAGGGAAATGAACACCCTTTGTAACAGAGAGTAGTGTGCTTCCGCCGGGGATCGAACCAGTGACCCATAGCTTCCCAGTACCTCGCTTTGCCAAATAGCATCTGACGCGCCTTCTAAAGTTTGAACTTTCTATGAAATCTACGGCGGTGGATATTTTAATCATCATGATATGACCATGCAACGACAAAGTTGACTTAAAAATTTCAAAAAAAGAAATTTCAATTCAATAGGTTTTTTTTAGTATAGAGATTAAACAGAATTTGAAAGTGCCCGTTGATATATTTTAGACAACTGTTTGGATATATGAAGAACTAAAATAAGAAAAATCCAAACCGGTACATTTTAAGTTCAGATCAGTCTCTATAACTTTACCAAAATATCCCTATTTACGCGAGCTTTACTTCTCAAAACTCCTGGTCAGTGTTGTAGATCGTGTTACAATGGCTACATTATGCAATATTAATGACCAACACTAGTTGCGCGTTTTGTCAGCAATCGAGTCTGCATCAGACCTACTTAACTTCTACTTGTCGATATGATTACAAAGATAAACACAAGCTCGTTTAGTGTTTATCTTTGTAATCATATCAACGTTAAATAAAATTTATAAAATAAAAGATCGGGACCGTAACCCTACGTGCAGTTAAAACCAACTGCATACATAACGGTCACAATTTGCATGGGTGTTTTCATCGTAGTAGGAACGAGACATGTCTAAATACTCCAATATCAATTTGTGTCTTTTTGGGGAAGAGACATTGGCAGATTTAAGTAGAAAATTAAATGCGTTTTCTTCGAGTATCAATAGAGCTTCTTGAGAGGTATGGTTGGTCCTTTAAGGACCGTTAGATATAAGATAGTGTGTCGGTTTACGTCAGCAAATTCTACTTCTTTGAAGAGGATTTCTTTGACTTGGCTTTAGCTGCTTTTTTAACCTTGGGTTTAGCTACCTTTTTGACTTTGGGTTTTGTCGCTCTTTTCGCCTTTTTTGGAGACTTCTTGGGCTTCTTAGTCGACTTCTTCGCAGCTTTTTTGGGCGATTTTGCCTTCTTAGGTTTCTTGGTCTTCTTTGCAGTGGCCTTCTTGACCTTCTTTGCCTTTTTAGCCTTCTTTTTCTTGGGTGTCTTTGGTTTCTTAGCTGCTGGTTTGCCAATTCGGAATCTACCAGTAGCCCCAGTGGCAGTAGATCCCTTGGGTCTCACCAGTGCTCCAGTCTTTAGTCCACGAACCAAAGCAATCCTGATAGACGAGGATACCCTGGTCGCGGTGATGAACTTGCTGTAGTTGGCCATTATGTATTTTCTGATGGCCTGGACGGACGATCCCTTCTTGTCCTTCATAGCTTTAATAGCGGTAACGACCATCGACAATGTCGTGGGCTTGGTTACTCCTCCCTTTACTAGTTTCTTCTTGGCCTTCTTCGGTGACGCTTTTGGCGAAGCTACCTTCACTGGAGAATAACTCCTGCTTCTGCTTCTCGTATTCTTTCTTGGACTTACTGCCATGGTGCCGTGGATTTGAGTTTCTCAAGGAAAATAACAAATATAGCCAATACACAGTTTTCTCGTTGTAATATAGTCTTTACTCGAACCTGACCGAAGACGCCCCTTGGTACACGCGCCGTGGAAAGTTGTTGTGGCGGTAAACTTGTGTTTGTCTTTAAATATTTATTTCAAAATAACAACAAATTTTTCATCAAATTTTATAAAAAAAAAACATAAATAAAAGAAAGAGAGTGCAAACGAAAAGAAATTGTGTTAATTTGTCAAAAATGTTTATTCATTTCATTGAAAAATGTTCTGAAACATGGCAAAAAACGTAAACTTGTCAACAACTTTATCAAATATTTGTTTAAAATCTATTTTGAAATGAACAAAAATTGAAATGTTTTATATTTTCCCGCAATATGTATACCAATTTAAGTATATATATATACATTTCCCCTTTCACGCGCTCATTCACTGTTTAATTTCATTCTGAAATATGGACTAGAAACACAGCATCGGGTGTAATTCTGCATCGGCCATGTTGTTTCCGTAGTAGGCCATCTTCATTTATCTATGTCAGAATAAAAGAACAATAAAATGATTCTAGATCTACTTAATGATAAGTAGATCATACATCCACAGTATTACCATATTGCTTCTGGAGTCAAATATTTTGAACCTAACGGTCGATCACTGAATGAACATAACAGGCTAATAATGGGCCTACTTTATCAGGTATTTGCACTTTTTATTTAAAAGGTAAGTTGAAGGAAGTACATATCAATACAAAGCAACGTTAACAATAATGTTCGAAATATATAATGACATTATCCTAAATGTATCTAATAGCTGGTGCATCATTATGAAACAAGCAAAGCCACTTTAAAGATCGAGGTTATCAACGTTATTGCTTGGGTGTTTTATTTAGCTAACGGATAAGATTAACTGAGTAGAAATGGATTTGAAAAATCATCTTCTAATAAGGTTAACAACGTTAAAAACAATGGTGAACGTAATGACCCAAAAGAAATGTATACAAGTTCAAGTTCAATTTGTTTATTTAAGTGTCACATATCACAATTACATTTATGTTCATTAATACATATAAAATACTTGTACAAAATATAAATCAATTCCATTGGTACATATAAAATACTTGCAGTTGGCTGTTTCCTAGAACTTAAAATAGTTTGTTTAACATAAAAAAAACCCACTTGTAATAGGGATCAATATCGACATTAGATTATTGTGAGACTACCCTGCTTATTATTATCAACATGTAGGTTGCAGTGACTCAAAGTGCGCTACCTTAGGGTTGGGGAGAGCCCTACCAGCGAAGACAGGTCGCTCTGCGCCCCTGCAATCATACGATGTAACTTTAATTTTTTTTTTTTTTTTTTTTTTTTTATTTTTTTTTATCAGTCTAAAAATAAATAAATAACAGGTTAAAAGTAATTGAGAAATCGATTGGCTCCAAGCGGTTGGGGAGAGCTCTACCGGCGAGGGCTTCTCGAGGTCCCTTCTTAAGGTTTCATTTAATAGTTTAAAACACGGTTAAAAGGGCAAATTTTTAGTATTGATCAATAATTAACAAATTAAATAATATTTCAAGGTCTATGACCTATGGTTATAACATACGTATGGTAAGGTGTATAAGCTCTAGTAAGAAAAGACACATGGAGCTTAGGCTATTTATTTACAAAAGATTAAAAAAAAATGGGCATACAATGAATAGACCTAAAATAAAGAGAAAGTGAGAAACAACAATCTGTGCTAATTTCTCTAATCAGTGTTGGGACAAGTTTTGGAGAACAGACCGTTTTTGGGTATAGCCCAAAAAATATTGACCAGTATCAAGAAGAATTCACATCCTCCAAAAAATGAAAAAACATAGCGTCTACAGGGATCAAACTGATCGCCGGAAAACTACACTCCACATCCTGTTATGATTTACTTAATTATGTTACAAAAATAAACATTTTATGGTACCAACTTTATTTCTCTTATGTCCGCGGATGTCTAGAATTTAATTATATTCTTCGAAACTCATATTTTTTTTCGGGTCTGAATTCATTCATGGTCAATGTTGGGCCCCATTGTAACTTCTTTGTTAGGCGTGCATCTAGGACCTACTACAAAAGCCAAGAAAAACCCTAGCAAAACTTTCACTATTAAAATCGACTGAATTACAATTTACATTTCCAATCGAATTCCTAAGCTGATTAAATATCAAAGCTTACTCTTTTATAAAACCGTACTCTTCGTTTGTTTACAGGATTTATGTTAAAAGGAACAACAATTCCGTCTTTGCGTATTGTAGAGTTATCTTCTCTTGTGAGCAGGCATTGTTTGTTACGTCATTGGTTTGTGTGAGAAAATTACGTCGTTTACTCAAAAAATGATGACGATACTCTCTCAAACAAATGACGTAACAATCAATACCTGCTCACAAGAGCAGATAACTCTGCAATACGAAAAGACGGAATACAAGTAACACAATCTTCAGGATGAGTAAAATACTCAGTAAACTGAGGAGTCTGTGCAGGACAAATAATCTGCCAAAATTGGATCTAGCAAACTAGATTTACTAGTACCTATTCGTATAGGTTCACTTAAATTAAAAAAAAACGAACAAACAATTTCACAAAACCATATTGCAATATTATTTCATCGCCAAACAACTTCAACCAATCACAATAATATGTAATCTGATATTAATCACTCTTTTAGTTAGATTAGCCCGGTAAACGACGTCATCACTTTTGGTGCTTTGATGCTGCCTTTTCTTAGATTAAATTATATAACCTGAAAAAGTTGGGAGATAAGTTAAAATTCAAATTGTTTGAAATAGAGTACATGTCTACTGTCAAGATGTACCAGGTTTATCGTGAACGGTGCACTTTGTTCGCGGTAGACTGTAGGCTATATCCTGATAATAGACGTTATATTCAGATCTTCTATCTCCTGTGCTTCAGCACAGTGTTGTGTCTAGTTAGAGTTGTCTCCCGTACATTCTTTAATCTTCGTTAAGTAAACATGACCGTTATCTGAACTAGTCACAGTGCGACAGCATTAAGATAGCTGTCCTACTCGAGGTGTTAGCTTGTGATAAGCTGGCCAATTTGTAAGAGTATAAAACAAGCACTGCCTGATAATCTGATCAGCCAGTTATAACATTGTAGAATCTAGGTGCAATGAGCGTCGCAACCATCACACAGGACAATTTTGGGAAGACCAAGGACGGTCAGGATGTGAACAGGTAACTTTTATCCAGTGGTCTGGTTTTGGTTTTGGTTTGGTTTTATTTAGTTAAGCGTTCTATTATTTAAGAACGTGCCTCCATATGTGTAATGTATGTGTGCTGGAGGCTGTATGTCGGTGTATTTGTCCTCTTGAGATAGCGGGGATCTGATGCCGACTTTAGAGTGCTTCCTCATTGAAAAAACATGCTGAAGGCATCCGACATAGCAACTGGTTAACCATTACCCGAAATGGTGAATAACCATTTAAGGCCTACTGTTAGTCGTGGACTTGGGACATAACCATTTGCCTTCCTCACTTCGACGAATGCTTAAAAGAATAAGGCCAAAAGTAAGGTATTGTCCAGCAAAGTGTAAGGGAACAAGAAAGAGTCGTTAGGAATCAGAGAGAAAATAGATTAAATGTTGCAATGTTAAGTGTTGTGTTATTAGTAAATGAGGTCGACGTGACAGTGCTTTGGTCCTGATGCTCACGTATTCTGTCGGTACTGTTTTTGACTTACTATAAAGTTTACATATATATGGCGACATTGACCTTTATGATTTATAGGTTCACTTTCACCAACAAGAACAACGTCACTGTCAGAGTGCTTGACTATGGCTGCATCATCACTGAAATCCTTGTCCCAGATAAGAACGGAGAGGTCAAGGACGTCAACCTCGGCTTCGACGGCATGGAAGGTAAAGTTGTTTGACACTCTCTGTTTAAGTGTACGTCATTTCAGGTAACCTGACATGCTCTATAAGTTCACGTTTATATATCGTCATAACATGTTATGCTCTAATGACGTGTACATTGTACGTC
The DNA here is from genome assembly GCF_002113885.1 of Mizuhopecten yessoensis. Classification (NCBI taxonomy): domain Eukaryota; kingdom Metazoa; phylum Mollusca; class Bivalvia; order Pectinida; family Pectinidae; genus Mizuhopecten; species Mizuhopecten yessoensis. The sequence goes on from NW_018404007.1 coordinate 397,939, forward strand.
ATAACAGGTTACCAGACACACTCTCCTTACAGGTACGTCCTTAAACAGGTTACCTGACACCATGGACACACTCTCCTTACAGGTACGTCCTTATACAGGTTACCTGACACCATGGACACACTCTACTTACAGGTACGTCCTTATACATGTTACCTGACACCATGGACACACTCTCCTTACAGGTACGTCAATAAACAGGTTATATGACACCATGGACACACTATCCTTACAGGTACGTCCTTATACAGGTTACCTGACACCATGGACACCCTCTCCTTACAGGTACGTGCTTATACAGGTTACCTGACATCATGGACACACTCTACTTACAGGTACGTCCTTCTACAGGTTACCTGACACAATGGACCCCCTCTCCTTACAGGTACGTAAATAAACAGGTTATATGACCCCATGGACACACTATCCTTACAGGTACGTCCTTAAACAGGTTACCTGACACCATGGACACACCCTCCTTACAGGTACGTCCTTATACAGGTTACCTGACACCATGGACCGTGCATGTTCTTATGTCTACATAATTACAGGTTAAACATGACATGCTTTATTTACGTTTACAGGGTATCTGACGCGCTCTCCTTATTTTGGGGCTGTTTGTGGCCGGGTGGCCAACCGAATAGCGGGTGGAAAGTTCTCGCTAGACGGTCAAGAGTTTCAACTTCCGGTCAACAATGGCCTCAACTGCCTTCATGGTGGTGTCAAAGGTTTCGACAAGGTAATGACTGGTACAGCCACTTAAAGCTTATGGACAGATCTTTGAAACTAAATATCATTTAGTATTTTCGAAACTGAAATTATACCTATGGTTTGCGTTAGAGTTATCTCCCTTTGTTTTATTAAATAGCAGTTGACGTGCTAAAACTGTATTAAATAAGTTATCTTTGCATATAACAGTGATGTAATGGATATCAAGTTAAGGTGCTATTTGACAGCAATATGTACATTATACTCCGTTTGGGTACTGCTATGCTTCTCCGTTATTATTTAAGGTGATTTGGGACACCACTGTTGATGGTGACCGTCTTTTCTTGCGTTACGTCAGTGCTGACAATGAAGAAGGCTTCCCAGGGGAGGTAACCACGACAGTATCGTACAGACTGTCAGATGACAACGTGTTTTCTATCGAGTACACGGCCACGACAACGAAAGCCACGCCCATCAACCTTACCAACCACTCTTACTTCAACCTCGCTGGCCAGGTAATTGAGCTCCATCCTCGAAAATTGACTTACGTTCTCCCCACTCCTGGAGTATGTCATGGTGAGACGGAAGGCTCTGTATGCGCCACTCTGTGGATGATATAAGTAGAAAAGTTTTTTTTTTATGTAAATCAAAAGAATCGCGCGGCATCATAACTTTACCAGTTTAAAGTCGTGTATCACTCCCCTCTACCCACAACAGGACAGAAATCAACTTGGCGATTAGTCATTTTTTTAAACCTAAAAATAATGCTTGCATCCAATAAAATGGCTTTGTTCGAACCTTCGATTTTTTTCACGATATATTCCAGGCGCGAAGAGAACGAAATCCATGGAAGTTTTGCATCCTTGATACTCAAGGAGTTACGCCCACTTACGCTTTCTGTAAAGAGCGTAAGTGAGCGTAACACTGCAGAATGAGGATCGAAATTTCGAGGGTATGGCATGTCAAACGTTGCAAAATTGTTGATTAATATGACGGAAATACACATCGAACTGGAATTTGAATTAAAAAGAAATCAACATTTGCAATGAATAAATAACACTTGAATTAATAAGACATTTCAACTTAAGAAAAACAGCAACAAATTAAAAACGTTTAAGTTAAAAAAAATCGAATTTGAAAATCGAATTCCAAAACTATGCTTTTGAATTTCATTTAAAAAAAAAAAAAAATCATATTCAAGTCAATAATCCCAATGTATAATGTCAATAAAAAATCATACTGAAAGACGTTGTTTTTTATTAGGTCACCTGAGCTTTGCTCAAGTGACCTGTTCCGATCACTTTCCGTCCGTTGTTGTCCTTCGTGCGTCGTGCGTAAACTTTTTACATTTTCAAATTCTTCTCAAGAACCAGTGGATGGAATTATTTCAAACTTGGTCAGAATCATCCTTGGTAGATGAGGCTTGGGATTCCTACCCTAACCCCCTCGGGCGAGGGTGGGAATTAACCAATATTTAAAAAATCTTCTCCAGACTCAGAGGTACTACAGGCAATTTCAGTGCATGGATAGAAAGATCATCAGGGGCTTTATTAAAATTGTAAATTTCAGGACCCCCGGGTCATCCATTCTCCCGGTGGGAGGGGGTACAGTTTATTATAGTTTATATAGGGAGACAACACTTTTGGGTATATTTTTACAATTTTCTGTAGGAACTTATTCTTACTTGGTGATAATTATCCTTGGAGGAAGATGGTTTAAAATATAAAATTGGGATTCCTACCCCAACCCCAGGGGTCAGGGGGGCCCCAAAGGGAAAATTTACCAATATTTCAAAAATCTTCTCCAGACTCAGAGGTACTACAGGCAATTTTAGTGCATGGATAGAAAGATCATCAGGGGCTTTATTGAAATTGTCAATTTCAGGACCCCTGAGCCATCCGTTCCCTCTTGGGGAGGGGTTAAAGTTTACTTTAGTTTATATAGGGAAATAACACTTTTGGGTATAGTTTGTCCATTTTCAGTAGAAAATTATTCAAACTTGGTCGGAATCATCTTTGGTGGCTGAGGGTATTACATTGTAAAATTGGAATTCATGGGGCTAGGGCGGGGCCCCAAAGGGAACATTTACCAATATTTTAAAATTTCTATCCTTTGATGACAGGACAAGTATTGTATTTCACTTAGTTTACATGCTGATTTCCACATCACATCTAAACAATAAAATAAAGCTACCAGTACCTATGATATAACTCAGGTGACCGCTAAGGCCCTTAGGCCTATTGTTTAATATGCATTGGTTCTAAAGTAATTTGCTGAGTATTGCATTTTATTATTTATTTTTAATTTAGATGCCTAAATTCTTGAATTAAAATCATTGTGTATACTTCCTTTTTTTCAATTCAAATATATGTTTGCAGTTTGGCAACATTGAAATGATATACGTTATTGCGTGTCGATGGTTTTTTGTGTTAATTACGTACTATAACACGACTGTTTAACAACTGAATGAGTTAACTTCAATTGTCGGTGTACCTGTCAGGTAGTATACAATGTAAAATCCCAGTGATAACTCCACTCAGTGCGAAACTACTATTGACCAGGTCTACCTACAATGGGCAAACATACGGAATGTGTACAACAGTTTGTTTTATGTACAATAGGGAACGCAGAATTTAGATGGTCACGTGATACAGCTACTCGGGGACCACTATACTCCTTTGAATGAAAACATCATCCCTACAGGTAAGCAATATTCTCAACAGAGAACAACGTTACATGTAACATTCTAGGGGTATAGACGAAATTTCAAAATAAGATTTTTTCGTTGAAATGTCCTGCCTTACAAACATCCCGTTAGGTAAACGTCATTTACAAGTTACAGGAAGGTGTAGAAAACCCATAAAATTACCACTCTATTTCACTCATTAGGTCTTAGCAAAATATCAGGACATACCTGGACAACCAAAAGCTCGTGTCTCCTCTCCAACACAGCTTCCATCCAAACCTAACTGCGAAAGCCAGTTTATTTCCATCACTTGGGATATATTAAACCACAGGGACCTGAGAATTTGTTACATCTATAGTTGGACCTACACTGAGGTGTTCAGAGTAATTTTTTTTACATGTTTTAGGGGTTTTGATCGACTTTCAGTAAAAAAATGACACCACCAATGATCATAATTATATACGAGAAGGGCGGAATGCTCTCGATGTCGAAATGTTGACTCCTCGGGCCACCTTTCTTGCATCAAACACAACATTTTTAGTTGATCTACGGAAAATGCTTAGTACCATTGAAAGATGGATATCTTTTCTTATAAAAACCTCCTGTATGCATCTAAAATGCATTCTCCTTCCGCGGACATTATCTCCGTTTCCTCCAAAAACACACCCTTTCAGAGCTTCAAAGTTTTCGCTGTGATCGTGCCACTTTTTAGTATACTAATGAGGTCAGCCGCTCTCGATAGCCTTTGATAAAGTTGACCACCAACGACAAAAAAAATGCTGAATCTACTACATTCCTAGTTTTGTCTGGTGTGTCTCAAGGGTCTGTTCTGAGCCCGTGCATTTTTTGATACATAAACTCTCACTTCTATGACGTAGGTGAAGTGGCCCCGGTGATGGGAACCCCAATGGATCTCCGAAAGCCAGTGTCTGTCCCTGAGAGGATGAAAGAGGTCAACGGTGGCCTTGGGTTCGACCACAACTTTTGTGTTGGGGAAGGAGCCAAGCTTAAGTTCGTCGCCAGGTAACAATAAAAACCAATTAACTAAATAATTACACACGGGAAGGTATACTAAATTATAACCGTTTTGTTGAGTCAAACGTTTATAAGCGGGATCGACAATTAATGCAGTCGATATAATTAAACATATAGGTGTTGTTTTATTGTACTATAGTTAATGTAACTTGGGAGGGGTCGTGACATTTTGCTAACGTCCAGTTACTGTTACCTATGAGAGGTCGTGACATTGTGCTAACGTCCAGTTACTGTTACCTGTGAGAGGTCGTGACATTGTGTTAGCGTCCAGTTACTGTTACCTGTGAGAAGTCGTGACATTTTGTTAGCGTCCAGTTACTGTTACCTGTGAGAGGTCGTGACATTGTGTTAGCGTCCAGTTACTGTTACCTGTGAGAGGTCGTGACATTGTGTTAGCGTCCAGTTACTGTTACCTGTGAGAGGTCGTGACATTGTGTTAGCGTCCAGTTACTGTTACCTGTGAGAGGTCGTGACATTGTGTTAGCGTCCAGTTACTGTTACCTGTGAGAGGTCGTGACATTGTGTTAGCGTCCAGTTACTGTTACCTGTGAGAGGTCGTGACATTGTGTTAGCGTCCAGTTACTGTTACCTGTGAGAGGTCGTGACATTGTGTTAGCGTCCAGTTACTGTTACCTGTGAGAGGTCGTGACATTGTGTTAGCGTCCAGTTACTGTTACCTGTGAGAGGTCGTGACATTGTGTTAGCGTCCAGTTACTGTTACCTGTGAGAGGTCGTGACATTGTGTTAGCGTCCAGTTACTGTTACCTGTGAGAGGTCGTGACATTGTGTTAGCGTCCAGTTACTGTTACCTGTGAGAGGTCGTGACATTGTGTTAGCGTCCAGTTACTGTTACCTGTGAGAGGTCGTGACATTGTGTTAACGTCCAGTTACTGTTACCTGTGAGAGGTCGTGACATTGTGTTAACGTCCAGTTACTGTTACCTGTGAGAGGTCGTGACATTGTGTTAACGTCCAGTTACTGTTACCTGTGAGAGGTCGTGACATTGTGTTAACGTCCAGTTACTGTTACCTGTGAGAGGTCGTGACATTGTGTTAACGTCCAGTTACTGTTACCTGTGAGAGGTCGTGACATTGTGTTAACGTCCAGTTACTGTTACCTGTGAGAGGTCGTGACATTGTGTTAACGTCCAGTTACTGTTACCTGTGAGAGGTCGTGACATTGTGTTAACGTCCAGTTACTGTTACCTGTGAGAGGTCGTGACATTGTGTTAACGTCCAGTTACTGTTACCTGTGAGAGGTCGTGACATTGTGTTAACGTCCAGTTACTGTTACCTGTGAGAGGTCGTGACATTGTGCTAACGTCTAGCTATTGTTACCTGTGAGAGGTCGTGACATTGTGTTAACGTCTAGCTATTGTTACCTGTGAGAGGTCGTGACATTGTGTTAACGTCCAGTTACTGTTACCTGTGAGAGGTCGTGACATTGTGCTAACGTCTAGCTATTGTTACCTGTGAGAGGTCGTGTGTGCTAACGTCTAGTTACTGTTACCTGTGAGAAGTCGTGACATTGTGTTAACGTCCAGTTACTGTTACCTGTGAGAGGTCGTGAAGTTGTGCTAACGTCTAGTTATTGTAACCTGTGAGGGGTCGTGACATTGTGTTAACGTCTAGCTATTGTTACCTGTGATGGGTCGTGACATTGTGCTAACGTCCAGTTACTGTTACCTGTCAGGGGTCGTGACATTGTGCTAACGTCTAGCTATTGCTACCTGTGAGGGGTCGTGACATTGTGCTAACGTCCAGTTACTGTTACCTGTGAGGGGTCGTAACATTGTGCTAACGTCTAGCTATTGTTACCTGTGAGAGGTCGTGACATTGTGTTAACGTCTAGCTATTGTTACCTGTGAGGGGTCGTGACATTGTGCTCACGTCTAGCTATTGTTACCTGTGAGAGGTCGTGACATTGTGCTAACGTCAAGTTACTGTTACCTGTGAGAGGTCGTGACATTGTGCTAACGTCCAGTTACTGTTACCTGTGAGGGGTCGTGATATTGTGCTAACGTCTAGTTACTGTTACCTGTGAGGGGTCGTGATATTGTGCTCACGTCTAGTAACTTTTTCCTGTGACAGGGTTGAACATGTCCCATCAGGACGTGTTATGGACGTCAGTACTACAGAACCAGGCCTGCAATGCTACACCTCCAAAAATCTTAAACCAACACTCGGGAAAGGAGGTGTCACCTACCAAAAGTTTTCCGCTATTTGTTTGGAAGCTCAGCACTATCCCGACAGTGTCAACCATGTAAGTAACGTCCGTAACTACAGACAGTGTCTACCATGTAAGTAACGTTCATAACTACAGACAGTGTCCACCAGATAAGTAACGTCCGTAACTACAGACAGTGCCAACCAGGTAAGTAACGTCCGTAACTGCAGACAGTGTCCACCAGGTAAGTAACGTCTATAACTACAGTCAGTGTCCACCATGTAAGTAACGTCCGTAACTACAGACAGTGTCCACCATGTAAGTAACGTCCATAACTACAGACAGTGTCCACCATGTAAGTAACGTCCATAACTACAGACAGTGTCCACCATGTAAGTAACGTCCATAACTACAGACAGTGTCCACCATGTAAGTAACGTCCATAACTACAGACAGTGTCCACCATGTAAGTAACGTCCATAACTACAGACAGTGTCCACCATGTAAGTAACGTCCATAACTACAGACAGTGTCCACCATGTAAGTAACGTCCATAACTACAGACAGTGTCCACCATGTAAGTAACGTCCATAACTACAGACAGTGTCCACCATGTAAGTAACGTCCATAACTACAGACAGTGTCCACCATGTAAGTAACGTCCATAACTACAGACAGTGTCCACCATGTAAGTAACGTCCATAACTACAGACAGTGTCCACCATGTAAGTAACGTCCATAACTACAGACAGTGTCCACCATGTAAGTAACGTCCGTAACTACAGACAGTGTCCACCAGGTAAGTAACGTCCATAACTACAGACAGTGTCCACCATGTAAGTAACGTCCATAACTACAGACAGTGTCCACCATGTAAGTAACGTCCGTAACTACAGACAGTGTCCACCATGTAAGTAACGTCCGTAACTACAGACAGTGTCCACCATGTAAGTAACGTCCATAACTACAGACAGTGTCCACCATGTAAGTAACGTCCATAACTACAGACAGTGTCCACCATGTAAGTAACGTCCGTAACTACAGACAGTGTCCACCATGTAAGTAACGTCCGTAACTACAGACAGTGTCCACCATGTAAGTAACGTCCGTAACTACAGACAGTGTCCACCATGTAAGTAACGTCCGTAACTACAGACAGTGTCCACCATGTAAGTAACGTCCGTAACTACAGACAGTGTCCACCATGTAAGTAACGTCCGTAACTACAGACAGTGTCCACCATGTAAGTAACGTCCGTAACTACAGACAGTGTCCACCATGTAAGTAACGTCCGTAACTACAGACAGTGTCCACCATGTAAGTAACGTCCGTAACTACAGACAGTGTCCACCATGTAAGTAACGTCCGTAACTACAGACAGTGTCCACCATGTAAGTAACGTCCGTAACTACAGACAGTGTCCACCATGTAAGTAACGTCCGTAACTACAGACAGTGTCCACCATGTAAGTAACGTCCGTAACTACAGACAGTGTCCACCATGTAAGTAACGTCCGTAACTACAGACAGTGTCCACCATGTAAGTAACGTCCGTAACTACAGACAGTGTCCACCATGTAAGTAACGTCCGTAACTACAGACAGTGTCCACCATGTAAGTAACGTCCGTAACTACAGACAGTGTCCACCATGTAAGTAACGTCCGTAACTACAGACAGTGTCCACCATGTAAGTAACGTCCGTAACTACAGACAGTGTCCACCATGTAAGTAACGTCCGTAACTACAGACAGTGTCCACCATGTAAGTAACGTCCGTAACTACAGACAGTGTCCACCATGTAAGTAACGTCCGTAACTACAGACAGTGTCCACCATGTAAGTAACGTCCGTAACTACAGACAGTGTCCACCATGTAAGTAACGTCCGTAACTACAGACAGTGTCCACCATGTAAGTAACGTCCATAACTACAGACAGTGTCCACCATGTAAGTAACGTCCGTAACTACAGACAGTGTCCACCATGTAAGTAACGTCCGTAACTACAGACAGTGTCCACCATGTAAGTAACGTCCGTAACTACAGACAGTGTCCACCATGTAAGTAACGTCCGTAACTACAGACAGTGTCCACCATGTAAGTAACGTCCGTAACTACAGACAGTGTCCACCATGTAAGTAACGTCCGTAACTACAGACAGTGTCCACCATGTAAGTAACGTCCGTAACTACAGACAGTGTCCACCATGTAAGTAACGTCCGTAACTACAGACAGTGTCCACCATGTAAGTAACGTCCGTAACTACAGACAGTGTCCACCATGTAAGTAACGTCCGTAACTACAGACAGTGTCCACCATGTAAGTAACGTCCGTAACTACAGACAGTGTCCACCATGTAAGTAACGTCCGTAACTACAGACAGTGTCCACCATGTAAGTAACGTCCGTAACTACAGACAGTGTCCACCATGTAAGTAACGTCCGTAACTACAGACAGTGTCCACCATGTAAGTAACGTCCGTAACTACAGACAGTGTCCACCATGTAAGTAACGTCCGTAACTACAGACAGTGTCCACCATGTAAGTAACGTCCGTAACTACAGACAGTGTCCACCATGTAAGTAACGTCCGTAACTACAGACAGTGTCCACCATGTAAGTAACGTCCGTAACTACAGACAGTGTCCACCATGTAAGTAACGTCCGTAACTACAGACAGTGTCCACCATGTAAGTAACGTCCGTAACTACAGACAGTGTCCACCATGTAAGTAACGTCCGTAACTACAGACAGTGTCCACCATGTAAGTAACGTCCGTAACTACAGACAGTGTCCACCATGTAAGTAACGTCCGTAACTACAGACAGTGTCCACCATGTAAGTAACGTCCGTAACTACAGACAGTGTCCACCATGTAAGTAACGTCCGTAACTACAGACAGTGTCCACCATGTAAGTAACGTCCGTAACTACAGACAGTGTCCACCATGTAAGTAACGTCCGTAACTACAGACAGTGTCCACCATGTAAGTAACGTCCGTAACTACAGACAGTGTCCACCATGTAAGTAACGTCCGTAACTACAGACAGTGTCCACCATGTAAGTAACGTCCGTAACTACAGACAGTGTCCACCATGTAAGTAACGTCCGTAACTACAGACAGTGTCCACCATGTAAGTAACGTCCGTAACTACAGACAGTGTCCACCATGTAAGTAACGTCCGTAACTACAGACAGTGTCCACCATGTAAGTAACGTCCGTAACTACAGACAGTGTCCACCATGTAAGTAACGTCCGTAACTACAGACAGTGTCCACCATGTAAGTAACGTCCGTAACTACAGACAGTGTCCACCATGTAAGTAACGTCCGTAACTACAGACAGTGTCCACCATGTAAGTAACGTCCGTAACTACAGACAGTGTCCACCATGTAAGTAACGTCCGTAACTACAGACAGTGTCCACCATGTAAGTAACGTCCGTAACTACAGACAGTGTCCACCATGTAAGTAACGTCCGTAACTACAGACAGTGTCCACCATGTAAGTAACGTCCGTAACTACAGACAGTGTCCACCATGTAAGTAACGTCCGTAACTACAGACAGTGTCCACCATGTAAGTAACGTCCGTAACTACAGACAGTGTCCACCATGTAAGTAACGTCCGTAACTACAGACAGTGTCCACCATGTAAGTAACGTCCGTAACTACAGACAGTGTCCACCATGTAAGTAACGTCCGTAACTACAGACAGTGTCCACCATGTAAGTAACGTCCGTAACTACAGACAGTGTCCACCATGTAAGTAACGTCCGTAACTACAGACAGTGTCCACCATGTAAGTAACGTCCGTAACTACAGACAGTGTCCACCATGTAAGTAACGTCCGTAACTACAGACAGTGTCCACCATGTAAGTAACGTCCATAACTACAGACAGTGTCCACCATGTAAGTAACGTCCGTAACTACAGACAGTGTCCACCATGTAAGTAACGTCCGTAACTACAGACAGTGTCCACCATGTAAGTAACGTCCGTAACTACAGACAGTGTCCACCATGTAAGTAACGTCCGTAACTACAGACAGTGTCCACCAGGTAAGTAACGTCCGTAACTACAGACAGTGACCGCTAGATAAGTAACGTCCGTAACTACAGACAGTGTCCACCAGGTAAGTAACGTCCGTAACTACAGACAGTGTCCGCCAGATAAGTAACGTAAGTTACGACATACTGTCCTTTAACTTAGTAACTTTTGTCACTCCCGCCATAGCTATATATCTTAATTTGAGATATTTAGAAAGAAATACAGAGATATTCTCTATATTACATTGCAAAAAATGTAAGGATATCTAAAGTTCATTTGGAGATGTATTTTGAACTGTTTTAAATATATCTGTTTGATTTAAAGATATCACATATACCTCTGCGACCCCTCTTTAAGTATTAAGTAGGCTTGTCACAGATTAAATCTTCCACATCCTTGTGTCAACTTCATTTCTTCTATTTACATTTTTGAAACATTTTTTTTGTGTATTTACGTAGTTGATAATAGTTTTCACAGTCAAATGTGATGTGACAGAAGTGCTTGTTTGACTCACCCTTGCACCAAATATTCTCAATGTCATTCGCAAGTACTTTAATGAAAAAAAATCCCCTTATAATATTCATATGACAAAACCAAACACACGAACACACATGCAGTACAAAAGGACATTAAGGAGGAACATAGCATTTTTTTTTAGGCATATAAAATATTGAAACCCAACTTGAACATGTATTAGCAATTTGAAAGAAAAAGGTCCTGCAACGTTGTGGGTTATAGAAAAGGCCAAAAACATGAGTTTCATGTCAATTGCCTGAACAAGATTGGGTAGGTCGGTAGGCAATTAATTCTATTTTAATTTTGAATTTAATGTTCATGGATCAATATTAGATCTATGCTTAATATCAAATTGTACAATTCATTTCCACACATTACAAAGACTGTTGATTTTGTCAAAAATAGGTCCAGACTCACAGAACAGGAAGAAAGTACATTTTATTGAGTGGCCGTGAACTTTGCCTAACTAATAAACTAATTTTAGATACTAGCGAGTAATACAATTTCTAGAGTCGGAAGGAAAATCTAGGGTAGGGCGGGATACCTGAAACACACATATTAGATTTTGGCCTAATACCGGACAGTTGTTTTCCTTGTGGAATGAAATGAGAACTACATTCAGGAGAAATATAGACACATGAAAAAAAGAATCTTTTTATCTTTCACACTCTGTTAGTGTGTGTTGATTTCTTGCGTTTTGTTCTACAAAAATAACAATGTCAATTAATGACTAATCCCTCACTATAGAGAGTAACAACTGTAGTTTTGTATAGTCAGTTATCAGAAAGGGTTAATTATATTCTGTGTGTATTTTCAGAGTAACTTCCCCGATACGATACTCCGACCAGGCGAGGTTTATCAACAAACAACAACGTACAAGTTTGGGCTGGCCGAATGACCGGAACCGGAAACGGCAACATATCACACGAACCCAAACATAATATTTACCGAAATGAAATGCGAAGAATGTCGATATTGAATTAAATACTGCATTTTAATAAATGATAAAACAAACATTTTATTTGTTGTAAACTGCTCATAATGACACAATTGATAATAAAGCAACCAATCAGTGTTATCTGAAAAAATCTACCAAATACCATGTATTTCCAAGTAAAAGTAACAAACATAATGTAAATCAAATTGTCATAGATCTACATACCTAAACGGAATTATCAAATATATAAGCAGAACAACCAAATTTATTTAAACAGCATACTTGTCTGTATGTACACAAACCACTGATCGTAGACGAAATCATATGTCAGTTTTTTAATACATATACTACCTTGATGAATGATGCTGTTTAAAGCAAACCGATGACATCCAAAACTAAAAAACCTAAATATGCCTTACTTGGTGAACGAGAAATGCTACCAATGTTTATAAAACGAAATTGTAACACATTGCCTTTTGCCTTCCGAGAATGGAGGTATGAGCTGTAAACCGCCATTACTACAGTCCTTTCATTGGAAAAACATCCACAAAATTATCAAGAAACACTTCCTCTTTGAGTTTTCTCACAGCTTTGATATAGTTCCTCATATTGTTCCAGTAACGTTTAAACTTGAAAGAGGCCTTCTTTGAGCTCATCCTGTCCTGCACACGGAAAGGAATACCCGGCTGTCGGTCGGACAAGGGTACCAGGATCCGTGACACGTCCTGTCCGTCATCTAGCTTTGTTATTTCGACTGATGAAAAAGGAGAGTTCTTTGTAGATTTATACTTTCGTGAAGATTTCATATTGTCCATAGTTATTCTGGGCGTGTCTAAAGAGATGTCGAATGGTACAAGTCTGGACACAGTGACGGGGACGGGTTCTCTCTCGAGCAGGTTCCGATGACCTCCACGTGAGTTGGTTCCTTGATCCGAACACCGCCTTCGTTTGTACATGTATGGGTTAATTGCCGGATACAGAGGTGGTATCAATGTCTTCGTATTTGGCCCGCCTTCGCTACTCGAGTACGGAGTCTTCTTACGGTTGTCGTGATGTGTGGTGTTCCCAGTTTCCTGTATAATTCCTGCGCCCTTTTCGGGTAAGTGTTTGACCCTGCGCCGGAGATAGAGACCAGGGGTTATCTCTATCCCACCAACATCCACGGTACCCGTGTCATCGTGCACGTGCGGCAAGACGACGGACATGGATGTACGGCGGATGACTCCCACGAAGTGTTCCTCGACGTCCTCCGAGCTGGTGTCTCGCTCCCACTCAGGCCAAATATCCTGGCTCAACCCTGTCCCCGATTTCCCCGACAGCGTCACTGTCTGTGCATGTGTCTCGTCATCACCTCTGAACGTTTCGAGGGCAACTCTACTAAGTAGAGAATGTCTTCTGTAAGACTTGCCATTATCGGTTGACAGGGCCCATGAGGACCTTCGGGACGTTGCTGCCTGTACCTCTATACTTTCCCGTCGATCGGGATCGTTCGGAACTTCCAGAAGGTTGTTCATGTCATTTTGTGAAACCAATGAACCAACCGACTTTACATTACCTGATGATGTAGCCTTTTCAACAACAGGTTTCGGAGATAATATTGGCAATGACGCATCGACAGTGCTTTTAGGTACGTCTTTCTCAGAATTTCTTTTGCTGATCTTCGGTGAAAAAGAAGTAAGTGTCATTTTTCTATGATGTATAGGGAAAAACCCATTTTCACGGCTACCCTTACGGTTTACGTCCTTTGAAGACTTTGTGACGGTTCTCCGTAAACTAGGTACCCGGGACACCGTCTGTATTTCTGGTAATAGTAGTGTTTGTATGGTCGGTTTACCATTATCCGGAGTGTTTTCGTCAGTCGGAGTATCTTTTTGCAGTCCCATATCTCATGGAATCGCAGCAGTCTATACTGTTACAGTCTTAAATTGTACCTGTATCGTTGTACTCGTGTTTTCGGCAGGTACACAGAAAACAAATATCACCTTTGATCACCCGTGTCTCATTAAGAGTCTCTGTAATACTACTGTAGATCGATCACAGTTAGTATTGACAGGGGGCGGGGTAGCGCGTGTTTGTTTTTGACGATAACTATGTATATACATTGAACAGCGGAGGGTTTGTGGTACGCTGTGCGTGTGTATTACACGTGTTATGTAATGATTTCTGTTTCGGCAGTACCAGTGTATGTTGGTGATTAATAACATTATAAAACACGACTGATCACACTCATTTTAATTGTTCTTTTATGTTCTTTATACGACCGTCCGCTGTTTCTTTCAGTCGCGACTATAGATGGTGTAGTACAACCAGTGAAATAGTATGTGTGACGTGTTGATGACTCTTACGGTATACAATGTTATCTAAATCAGGCAAATCAATGTAACACGTATGTATATAAAGGTATAAAAACAGGGCTCACGCTGGCGGTCGCCACCGGCGCCATGATTGCCGATTCGAAACTGCTGTTGGCGAAAATGCCGACGAGGGGCTTTTATCTAACTTTCTTTCGTCAATTGAAAAAAAGATGACGATAACTGTTAAATATGCACGGGATGGCAATCAAACCTAAGAGTCGACAATTCACTGTTCCAATCTAGTGCTAGCACTAAGCTTATGGAAACAGTATATAAGCATGGCATACAGGATATACTCAAGAAACGATTGCAGAGGGATTTTACCACACATGTCAACATCATAGATTCAAAAAGCAGCACCAATGTACTTCCTTGACACCCTGCTGGTAAAGTGGATTAAGGACACTCTAAGGGTCTGTGGAGGGATAACTGAACGTCAGATGCTCAACAGATGTGATACGAACGCCACAGAGCAACAGGACAAAACCAAGGACAGATTCAGATCGATGGGGCAAAGAAAACGTGTGGAGATTCGGAGAATGAGCTCTTAGAATGTAAGCGAACAAAACGAAAGGTAGGATGGTCATCCTTTACATAATTGGATTTTCTGAAACATCGTCGGCCATAATAAAGCAAAAGCCATGAATTCAAAAAGACGCTCCAAAACATTCTAGCACACCCTGAGGTCAACGCATCGTATGAACATATAGAAGAATGCGTGTACAAAAACGGCGTCGTGTCGTACATGTACGTCAGAAAAAGTAAGGAAAAAATGGAAGACGATTTGGGAACCGACTTGGATACGTACATCCAAGAGGAATCAAAGTTAGCAGATCAGAAATAGCAACCAGAGTCCTAGATCAATGCATGGCTAATTACATATCGTGCCACAAAGCAAAATCATGTTAATGACTTGGATAATTCCAAAGTAGTGGACAGAGAGAGCTGTTCTATTGATAAATAAAGGAAGCCAAATAAATGTCTATGTTGATTGTCATATCATTCATTAACAACATCTCAGCGCACATCCGATTAATTATTGCGTAGTCGAATCAACTGATTTGTAGATTTTATTATCATCAGTTTACAACTTCGTGTACATACGCTTTACTGGTCAACTGGTCGAGGTAACACATAGTACATAATGCCGTAGTGATGGAAACGTTACACATTTAAAGGTCATATGTTGTGCTCTACGACCTGTATACAACGTTCACAGACATTTCAGTATTTTACCAATCACATATCAGACATTTACCACAAGGCCTATCTGTACACGTTACGGGACACATGGAACATATGGTTCGATTAAGATAACAATTAATGTATCGTTGACATATATTAAAACGCAGCTGCCGTCACCAGTCAGGCCAATGGAAGGGAGGTAGCTCGAAACTGACAGCGGTTAATACCATATTTTTATTCAAGGGAGATAAGTCTTGCATACATGCCTCACTTACATGGTTTGATGACTTCGAGAACGGTCGATGAAGACACTCGGAGGCTACCCTCGCATAACACACTCCCGCTTTTACTTATACAAAATATTGCACTGGTTATATCGCTTTGTGATAGTGTACGGATCTGTTGTCATATCAGTACGGACGATACACGTTGGTAGTAACAATTTATGAAGAATTTCTGATTTTCGTCAGAACTTCTCATCGTTTCTTTATTGTTAGAAGTTTTGTCTGCTAGAGCTATCCTCTCATGCAGCATTACACATGGCAAGCCAAGTTGTCATTTATTATTGGAGCAATGTTGATCCAGTACTTAACCAAACTATATAAGATATCTTATATATAATAAAAGATATCTTATATAATTTATGAGATATCTTATATAATTATAAGATATTTTATATAGTATATGAGATATCTTATATAATTTGGTTAAGTACTGGATCAACATTGCTCCATGAATAAATGACAACTTGGCTTGCCAAAATTATAGTTACGTTTAAGATTCTGCAGTAGTATAGTGAGCACTTAAAATATATTTTATACAAATTGTAATTTTGTACAAATGGAGCGAATATGTTAAATAATTATAGCACATAAACAAGTGTATGACCTGCTCGGAAAACCTTTGTTTATGCTAAAGAACGGGTACATGTAGATAATGGCCGTATTACATCAATGTATACGGCAAGGCACTTATCACGTGTTTAGTTATTTTAGCTTGATTCAAAGTCAACACGACGAAATCATAAACCGATACCACAAAATAAGGACATATTATATATATTTTCTGCTTTCCATTGGTAGGAAAAAACGTCACGGAACAGGATCGTTGTACTTCCTATAAGTGAATCTAATCAAAGCAAAGCATAAAAGGAACCTTGTTTAATTCCTCATGTTACTCAATTTCTAAAAGTATTGATTGATTGGTTTTACGTCCGCTTCACTACCGAGTAGTTCGGTTACCAGCAGACGAAGAAAAGACGGGAAAATGAGTAGAAGGGATAACGTATGGAGTAAAGGGATAGAAGAAGGAGACATGGGAGAGAAGGAGCCGTCTATCCTATATGTATGTAACTCTGGTAAATACTAGCCGCAATATATCGCTCGGCTATAGAGAACTCCTCTTTAGCTCGATCGGTTGAGCGTTAGACTAGTAAGCCAGAGGTCCCGGGTTCTATCCCATGCGGAGGTAGTGATTCATATTTAATTAATCATGCGCTCTGTTACATTGGCGCCCACGTAGGGACCCGGGAAAAATACTCGGCCTTGCTCCACAAGCATCGCTGTTACCCCTGGAAAAACTCGAGGACGAGTTCTTTCCTGGAAGGGGGAGTATGTAACTCTGGTAAATACTAGCCGCAATATATCGCTCTGCTATAGAGAACTTCTCTTTAGCTCGATCGGTTGAGCGTTAGACTAGTAAGCCAGAGGTCCCGGGTTCGATCCCATGCGGAGGTAGTGATTTATATTTAATTAATCATGCGCTCTGTTACAAACTTCTCTTTAGCTCGATCGGTTGAGCGTAAGACTAGTAAGCCAGAGGTCCCGGGTTCGATCCCATGCGAGGCAGTAAGACGGCTCCTAGGCCTAATATTTGCCTTAACCTTACACTCGTCGTATAGCGTCACCAAGCCTGGACCGGAAGTGAGGTACTGAGCCGCCAGCTACACCAGCTCCTGACTATTCTATAGTTGGTTTGGTATATTTTAGAAGTCCTTCTAAATGTCTAATAAAGATAATCTAATTTTAACGGCCAAAACATTAATCTAAAAGTATATTGTACATTTTATATTAATTATTTGATTCTTTAGACCACGAATGAAGGCCAATGTCAGCCTTTTTTTTGTTTATCACATTGATATATATTTATATGAAAAACGAACATGCCAATTGTTAAAACCCAAAGTCTTAAAATGGATTTATTGGAAAAATTAAAAATCCTCATTTGGTTAAAAAAATGTCATACTTACAAAGGTGTTTGTCAGCCAGGTGCCTTTGCTACCAATTAAATTCTGAAACTATCAACTGTAATATCTAACCCAAGCTTCGTTTAACTGTGGATAAAATTTCATAAGAAGGTTAAGAAACGGAAATGATCTCTAGTTCTATATAAGTTCCTTATATTTATTTTCTTTTGGCAAAATGGTTTTTAACTCCTTTTTAGTCATAATGTATTTATGACATTTTTCCTTTATCGATGCGTGTATCGAAGATTTCACTAGATTGTATATTAAGTTCGTCCAGGAATAATTCCATGTTTCCATGATTTGTGGATCGCTGTTTGGGTATAAACCGTATTTAACACGTTAATCCCTGTAAGGATTACTCCCTTACACCGGAAGTGTTTGTACCGTGTAACAAGCATTGGCTTGACCCGGGCCTTACTCATTTTAGTGTCCGTGACCTTTTGAGAATAATTAATGATACCGGAAGATTAACCCAAGTGATTTGCACAAGGGCACTGGGTCGAGCAAGTTATATTACCAAACTAGTAATCCCATTATAGGGTTAATACAGAGATGTGTATTATGTCATCTCCGAGTCAGAGACATAGCTATTAGGAGTGTTTACTCGAGCTATAAATCCTAGAGATTAACTTAGATTAAGTTAGATTATTCTGAACGCAGGCATATCCATTTGCCTCTATATTCAAATCACAGTCCTTCAAATAATAATTACATATACAATTGTAATATAATGTACGTGACATCACTCGGGTGTTATTGTAAACATCCTGTCACCAGTGTCCCAAAAGATTTTTAAATGTTATAATATTCGGTGCTTGGACCACGTTCTCGGGTAAGGAGTTCCAGCGGCTGACTACACGCTGAGTAAACGAGTATTTACGAACGTCTAATCTACTTCTTGATTTGTCCATGCAGAGTGAATGTCCTCGAGTTCTTTTGTCTTGTTTAATTAATAGAAGCCCGTTGATCCTGATGTATCATATATGCCTGACAATATTTTAAATACTTCGATCATGTCTCCCCTGTTCCTTCTATGGACTAATGATGGAAGTTTAAGTCTATGCATTCTTTCCTCGTATGAAATATCCTTCGTCCCTGGCAGTGATTTGGTAGCTCTCCGCTGAACGTTTTCCAAAAGGTTGATATCCTGTTGTTTGTATGGTTTCCAAACGCATGCTCCATATTCCAAGTGTTGTCGTACTAAAGCTTTGTATAACAGGCAGAATGTTTTGTTGTCCAAAAATGTGTAAGTTCTTCTGATGGCTCCAAGTACTCTATTCGCTTTGTTAACTGCGGCTTGTAAATGGCTTTTGAAATTTAACTTATTGTCTATAATTATTCCTAGCTCTTTCTCTTCAACTTCCTCCTTCAGCTTTACCGTGCTCCTCATACCGTCCATATCCATGTAAAGGTGTAGACCATTTGGATTTTTATCCTTTCACAAATATAGTGCTTTACATTTATCTGGGTGAAACTTTAGTAGCCACGTGTCCGACCATTGTTGCAGATTGTCAAGGTCCTTTTGTACATCTCCCTGTTCTCTGGTATCCTTGTACAATTTGGTGTCATCTGCAAATAGCAGGGTCTTCGAATCATTTACTACATCGGTCAGGTCTAAGTTGGATTAGTATACCTATAATCGCCTTTATTGCCCTGAATAACAACCCAACAGTAATAAAGGCGAGAACAGTTGATACCCTTTGTTATTCCGTGTTAATCCGTCGCCATAAGATGACTCAGACCGGGATTAAAACAAAAACTCTCCGGGGATATATACAACATTACCACAAATAACGGTGGGGGAAGTAACATGTCGGAGACTAGTGCTGCTGTCATCCATTCTACCATGGACCTCTAACACTACTAAAATTGACTAGTAACACGGACGTTACTACCATGGCGGACTAGTAACACGGACGTTACTACCATGGCGGACTAGTAACACGGACGTTACTACCACAATGAGTACGTATAGTGTGGTCAGGTTTTATTATATTTAGAAAAAATACAAAGAGATTCTGCGCAGCTCCATAGTTTGTAAAGAGATGAAAGCGATAGGGAACATATACCAAGTAAACTGATTTTGCTTATATAATGATGATAGAGTAAAGTGATAAATACCTACAAAATATTCCGGCGTTGTCTCTGTCTGAAATATGAAAACAAGGACAACCCATGTTTTCATTGCCTAGAGTATGTACGTACACTGAGGTATTTGTTCCCTTGTGTGGTATTAAATCAGTGTTCGGGTCACTCCTACGTAAAAGATACTGATTCGGTTCTTACAAACAGTTTGGGCATTCATTCACATTAAGGCTGTACGATTCAAATACACCACTGATTACCTAAGGGGCGTATTTGTCACCCATATCATAATGACATTTTTGTATCTGTTCTCTTTCAGCGGAAGCGGAAGTCATAGACGACAAGGGCAGGGCGGCTGCGCTGTCCCGGAACTATGGCCTTGATGTTGATATGGCCGATAGTGCTCTGGCAGCCTCGAGTGTGGCCAGTCGCGACCACCAGAAAAAGTGTTTGCATATCTATAGAGAGTTCATCAAAAACATGAACTGTCATTTAAAAGACGAAAAGGAAGTCAGAGAGGATTTAAACAGGTTACGAAAAGAAAAAATCACCAACATGAAATATTCGTTATACAGATCTGCAGGCGAGGATGTCTTCTCGTCCGCAAAACAAAAACGTCAGAAAATGATGGAGAACATGGCAATCGTTTCTCCATTGATATTCGATGATACCCGGATGAACACCCCTTGGGGACTGGACAACATTATTGACGAGGATTTGCTGCGTCCTCAAACGGCACCAGCACACAAGGTAACGGGGTCAGAAGAGAGAAATGGCCCAGTGGAGGACACAGAAGGGAGACCACAGACAGTTTCAAACACTAATTATAGACCGCTAGATTTTCTTGACGACATCACAATGGAGCTGGAAATTAATCAGCGTCATATTGGTGGTAGCGAGGCTCCCTTGTCGCCCACAACACATGGTCCTATCGAGTTTGCACCCCAACCTTCACCCATCAAAACTGAACGTGTCCGGTTTGCTACCCCGAACCTCTCGGGAGACAAGTCCGAGGATAAAGCAGGGTCGGACGAAGAAACAGACGGTTTTGTTGACCCAAAGACAGAAAGAACCAGAGCTCGCAAAATAACCATCAACGCAGTGTCATTTGCTAAACTATCTATCGGTGAGATAATGGCCAAACTCAAACACAAAGACGGAAAATTTAAAATAAAACCTATCAATATTAACTATACTCCGAACGAGGTGGATGCTGTTTTCATTGCAAAAGATCCTACTAAGGAGAAAATGGCTCTTGTTCGGCAGAGCACAACCTGCAACTCATCCACTATAGCAACAGATTTGAAAGTAAATAATCGAATCGCTATAATGAAATCTTTAATGGGTGTCAAAGTAAAGAAAAAAACAGTGTCTGAAATTTTTGACAATGGTAGAGACAGAAAAACTAGACATTTTAGGATAGTCCTAAAAAATCCGAAGTGTCGAGGCATCATTCCCGAACCGGCAGCGAATGAAGTGAGCAAAGAGGAGGACGAAAACAGTGTTCCTATTCATGTTTCTATAACCCCTATCATTCCAAAGAAACCGAATTTGAAACACACACCAGGGTCAAATGATTTTTTAGCTAACCAGCGTTCGACACCATCATATATACGAGATCCCAACACACGGGCAGGACGAGTGCCAACAATACATGCCTCAAGCGACACAGACGCCGCATTCATTCGGACTAGCAGCTTCGGCAGTCGCCTAGGTTACGACCACGCGCGTAATGATTCACGCATGTCTGTCGCGTCGTCCGTCAGTCAAGACCCATTGCAGCGTTCACTCAACAGCAGAAATATGCAGTACAATGGACGGACTCATCATGGTGCGGACGTAGTCGACCGTTCCGTGTCGGTTATGTCGGGACGCGAGAGCGTCATCTTCGAGGGCACAGACGCGGACATGACGGAGATGATTCGGATGTTGGTGGAAGGTGAAGGTCGAGGAGGAACAGGGAAACAATCGGGAAATAACCGTCCCGCCAGCAGAGCAAGTGTGGCCACGTCCGTAGCCGGCAGCCACTTCGGAAGAAGAATGAAAACACCATCGCGTAGAATGACAACTCCATCCTCCATGCTTAGTGATTCAGAGATGTCGTATGGTGGAGTAAACAGACCCCAGTCGGTGAACAAGAGGACGACCAAACAGATGGTGAAAGACCTCATTCAACAGGACAGGGAGTACCACGAGAACATGGACAATATGCGACGACGCATGGCAAGTACTGGCAGGAGGTCTAGTGTAACTATTCGTAAACTTTAGACTGATTTAAGTCAAATGTCGTTTGTCAGATGTTTTGCAAGTGAATCATAATGATGGATTGAAAGGCATTTTTTTTTTATTTCATACCTGCATAACATTGAAAACTACTGCCAATTCCTTATATTTTAGCCGGTCCGTGTCTGTTGTGTCGGGGCGTGAGAGCAAAATCTTCCAGGGCGACGCAAACATGACGGAGATTCCTTATTTTTTACCTTAATATAGATATTTTCATATCATCAGTGCAACAAGATTCCTGGAACAATACAAACGTCACCAAAATGTTCGATTAAACGGTTGTCTCCCCTTAATCGAGGCGGGAGGAGAATCTTCAGAATGATGCTGATACAATTACGTTCAAAGCTCGATTGACGCATTTACTTCCGGTACTGCTTAAAAAGGAACTTGCAGTTAAAATGTAAATATATTAGATATTAAAGTGTGACCGGTTCAATAAAAGTAGCATTCTGAAATTTGCATACGGATTAGTTAACTTCGCGCACATTTACTACTGATTACGTCACACAACAGTGTCTCGTCTTGCGGAAAATTTGCAAGGATACGACCACGATTATTGTTGTCGACGTCACGGATACTTATCACGTTCTATGGTAATGTTAAGAGATGATAACTCCAGTTTGTGGAGGAATGTCAGTGTAGTCTGTTAATATCACGGGATAGTGGCGTCATACTTTATGTATATAATACTGTTCAGATCATATCATCACATAATGTACTGTGTTATCAAGCGAATATACCCATGTCATATTGTTTTGCGTATTAACCCATGTAATATGACCTATCAGCCCTGTGATTGGTTGAAAGTTTCAATTGTTTCGATTGTGACTTCACGCCTAGGACAAGTACATCACGTTATAGAATTAGGCACTGGAGTCAAAATGGTGGCTTTTTACATTTCAAGGTTGCATGAAAATTGTCGTTTTTACACGAATAAATGCCACAAATCATATGAAATTTATGAAACACGTAATCTTAGACTCGTTTCATAAATCTAATATGAAATGGAAACTCATGTAAGATCCTATATATACTGAAGACAAACGTCATGCATTCAAACTTTGGTGACTTCAAACAAGTCGGAATGGTTGCAAACATGAGTTGGTGACGTGATTCAGTTGATAACCGGAAGTGAGCCAGATGGTGTATTATCAATCTTCTAACTTAAAACCATGGAATATCTTCTATAGTTGTGCTATGGTGCTTTGATAGTCGGCAATTGACTAACGTATGATCATTGGTTAATATTTTATAAAATATAATATGTGTAACTGTCTACAAATGTTTGTGATTGGAAATATGTTGTTATCATCTATAACGGGGTGTTCTACCTGAGGTCAAAACGATTTGGTTATCATACATAACAGGATGTTATTCTTCAACAGGAAATTACTCCGATGTGGTTATCCTGCATAACAGGATGTACTACAGGAAGAAAAAACGATGTGGTTATCATAAATAACAGGAATTTGCTTCTTAAACAGGAAGTTAAAACGATGTGTTTTTCATAAATAACAGGATACACTACAAGAATAATGACTTTTGCGATGTAATACATAATTACACCCTTACTTATTACATTTCTTATTGTTTGTTAACGATGGTTTCATGGTCAAGAAAATAACACGAGAAGTTGCTGAAGCACTGATAAACTTAGCGAGTCGTAAACACATTTCCTTAACATAATTTAAGATAATTTTGGAAAATGTACAAAAAGGTTTTGTTTTGGTTTGTTGATTTTTTTTTTCAATCACCCTGAATCCTTCTACAGACGATATTCGATATAAATGTTTTTTATTCTATTTGCTCTTTTGTTTGTTTTCTGTGTTTTCTTTTAAATATACTGGATTAAAGTCTAAGTTCACCTACCGTTTATACCGATAAATGTTAATCAGCCTAGTGTGTGCAAGTTTAAAAACAAACGCCTTTATTCAACTGTATCGTGCTGTACTTTCGTTAGTGCCCCCCATGGTAGCAAAGTCTACATGTAAGTCCCGACTGTAGGGAGTAAGCTGGTGGTCCCGACTGTAGGAAGTAAGCTGGTGTTCCCGACTGTACGAAGTAATCTGTTGGTTCCGACTGTAGGGAGTAAGCTGGCGGTCCCGACTGTAGGGAGTAAGCTGGTGGTCCCGACTTTAGGAAGTAAGCTGGTGTTCCCGACTGTAGGGAGTAAGCTTGTTGTTCCGACTGTAGGGAGTAAGCTGGTG
>NW_018404007.1:423171-445469 GCF_002113885.1 Mizuhopecten yessoensis
AGTAAGCTGTAGGGAGTAAGCTGGTGGTCCCGACTGTAGGGAGTAAGCTGTAGGGAGTAAGCTGGTGGTCCCGACTGTAGGGAGTAAGCTGTAGGGAGTAAGCTGGTGGTCCCGACTGTAGGGAGTAAGCTGTAGGGAGTAAGCTGGTGGTCCCGACTGTATGGAGTAAGCTGTAGGGAGTAAGCTGGTGGTCCCGACTGTAGGGAGTAAGCTGTAGGGAGTAAGCTGCCTATTTGTGAAAGCGAAAGTAAGCAGGCGCTCTTACCTCAAATCAAGATTTCATCTGCGATAACGACAGAAAGTATTGACCTTTGTTTCAAACGTTTATAGATGCTCAATAAACAAGAGAGGATTGATAATCGAAATCAATTTAACGGTAAGGGGTAGTAGGTGTGTGTGTGTGTGTGTGTGTGTGTGTGTGTGTGTTAGAAACAAAGTTGGTTTAAACAATATTTTATTTACAAATATGCTCTACATAATATATAATTTTGCATAATGTAATATTAGGGATCTGGCAACAAGAGTAGGCTCTTATATTCAGCCATCTCCCAGGTTATGTTATAATTCCAAGCATTACTCTATTTTTGTCTTTGGGAGATTGTGTTATTGCCGGTGTTTTAGGGAAAACGATAATTCAGATTAATATTCTTCAGGAAATATAATATTCCCGACATGGCGTTGATCCCACGAGGAATGGACTGTCGTGTTAACCTTTACGATTTTAAAATTCAGGTCGGGGCGGTTAAATATAATTTCAGGTTTGCTCGCTTGTAACGGTTCAGTTGTGCATTGCGTACAGTATTTACGCCAGTGATATTTCAACTGTTTCACCTGTTAGTGGGGTGATCACTTTCTTTAAAAGACAAATCTACGTGTGTTTCCTATATGAATATTGACTTACCTGTTTTCAATATGGCAATCAAAGGTTAACACCACAGGTCAATGTGCACCGATTACATTTCAGACTAGCATGTTTGCATGGTGTAGGATTTTTCTTTTTTTTAAAATGAAGAACACATTGTTCACCTGTGTTCTCCGGACTTTATCGCCAGGACATACCTGTTTACAGTCGTAAGTCAGGCCTGTCCACCTGTGTTCTCCGGACTTTATCGCCAGGACATACCTGTTTACAGTCGTAAATCAGACCTGTCCAGTTCTGTCAGTTCTTTGAAGACAGAAATGAGATTGGTTCTATTTTGGTCATTATCGTAGTACGGGTGATTAAAAACAGAAAAGGAACAAAATTCAAAATTGCACATAACTTCTCTTTTTAAGAACGGTGGACAAAGACGTGCTATTGATTATTAGTTACCTGTATTGGTCGTATTTTCGCGCTACATTAAGATGGGTGTAATATCGATTTGACAGTTCAATACGTGATTCAACAGCATGGTTTGTATTGTCGCCAGGTCTTAAGCCATACACATGGCTTCACACGGCACTGTTACCGCTTTCTAGTCTAGAGCCCATTTATTCAAATTTTAGCCTGACACATACATCCTGTAATAACCATGAAAATGATAAAGGTTTTTAAAACAGTTAATTCCAATACAAAAATGCTAGCTTATATAACCACTGTATTGCGACCTACACAAAGCGTTAAAATCCTATATTAAATGGTACGAAACCATTACTTTGTAGTTCTGGTAATACCGGAGCGATTCCATAGGTATTGCAACAGTTTATCCTATCTCGTATGTTGATTTAACCTGGTCTACACTGTGGTCCCAGTAGGTTGATTTAACCTGGTCTACAATGTGGTCCCAGTATGTTGATTTTCCTTGTCTACACTGTGGTCCCAGTATGTTAATATAACCTGGTCTACACTGTGGTCCCAATATGGAAGCTGGTCTGTGTAACTTGAAATATGATTTTGTTAATAATTAGGGCATAACATATCGTAATAACGGGATAATTTAATTTCACTTGCAATGGCAGGAGAACTAAGTCGTAATTTCACTCACGATTACGAGATAATGTGTCGTAATTTCACTCATGATAACGAGATAACTAAGTCGGAGTTTCACTCGTACTAACGAGATAACTAAGTCGTAGTTTCACTCGCAATACCGAGATAACTAAGTCGTAGTTTCACTCGCAATACCGAGATAACTAAGTCGTAGTTTCACTCGCAATACCGAGATAACTAAGTCGTAGTTTCACTCGTAATAACGAGATAACTAAGTCGTAATTTCACTCATGATTACGAGATAATGTGTCGTAGTTTACTCGTGATAACGAGATAACTAAATCGTAATTTCAATCATGATTACGAGATAATGTGTCGTAGTTTACTCGTGATAACGAGATAACTAAGCCGTCATTTCACTCGTAATAACGAGATAACTAAGTCGGAGTTTCACTCGTACTAACGAGATAACTAAGTCGGAGTTTCACTCGTACTAACGAGATAACTAAGTCGTAGTTTCACTCGTAATAACGAGATAACTAAGTCGTAGTTTCACTCGTGATTACAAGATAACTTAATCGTTGTAGTATGTTAATATAACCTGGTCTACACTGTGTTCCCAGTATGTTGATTTAACCTGGTCTACAATGTGGTCCCAGTATGTTGATTTACCTGGTCTACACTGTGGTTCCAGTATGTTGATTTAACCTGGGCTACAATGTGGTCCCAGTATGTTGATTTAACCTGGTCTACACTGTGTTCCCAGTATGTTGATTTAAACTGGTCTACACTGTGGTCCCACTATGTTGATATAACCTGGTGTACACTGTGGTCCCAGTATGTTGATATAACCTGGTCTACACTGTGGTCCCAGTATGGAAGCTGGTCTGTGTCACTTGAAATATGTTTTTGTTAATAATTAGGGCATAACATCTCGTAATAACGGGATAATTTAATTTCATTTGCAATGGCAGGATAACTAAGTCGTAATTTCACTCGTAACAACGAGATAACTAAGTCATAATTTTACTCGTGATAACGAAATAAATAAGTCGTAATTTCACTCGTGATAACGAGATAACTAAGCCGTAATTTTACTCGTAATAACGAGATAACTGAGTCGTTATTACGCTCGCAATAACGAGATAACTAAGTCGTTGTTTCACTCGTGAAAAAGAGATAACTGAGTCGTTGTTTCACTCTTGATAACGAGACAAAAAAGTCATTATTTCACTCGTGAAAACGAGGTTATGTGTCATAATTTCACTCGTGAAAACGAGAGAACTAAGCCGTAATTTCACTCTTGAGAACGACATGATATGTCGTAATTTCACTCGCAATAACGAGATAACTAAGTAGTAGTTTACTCGTGATAAGGAGATAACTAAGTCGTAATTTCACTCATGATTACGAGATAATGTGTCGTAATTTGACTCATGATAACGAGATAACTAAGTTGTAATTTCACTCACGATTACGAGATAATGTGTCGTAATTTCACTCATGATAACGAGATAACTAAGTCGTAATTTCACTCATGATTACGAGATAATGTGTCGTAATTTCACTCATGATAAAGAGATAACTAAGTCGTAATTTCACTCATGATTACGAGATAATGTGTCGTAGTTTACTCGTGATAACGAGATAACTAAATCGTAATTTCAATCATGATTACGAGATAATGTGTCGTAATTTCACTCGCAATATCGAGATAGCTAAGTCGTTGTTTCACTAGCAATAACGAGATAACTAAGTCGTAGTTTACTCGTGATAACGAGATAACTGGGCGTAATTTCACTCATGATTACGAGATAATGTGTCGTTATTTCACTCGCAATACCGAGATAACTAAGTCGTAGTTTCACTCGTAATAACGAGATAACTTAGTCGTAGTTTCACTCGTGATAACAAGATATCTAAGTCGTAATGTCACTCGTAATAACGAGATAAATAAGTCGTTGTTTCACTCGCAATACCGAGATAACTAAGTCGTAGTTTCACTCGTAATAACGAGATAACTTAGTCGTAGTTTCACTCGTGATAACAAGATATCTAAGTCGTAATGTCACTCGTAATAACGAGATAACTAAGTCGTTGTTTCACTCGCAATACCGAGATAACTAAGTCGTAGTTTCACTCGTGATAACAAGATATCTAAGTCGTAGTTTCACTCGTAATAACGAGATAACTAAGTCGTAGTTTCACTCGCAATACCGAGATATCTAAGTCGTAATTTCACTCGTAATAACGAGATAACTAAGTCGTAGTTTCACTCGTGATTACAAGATAACTTAATCGTTGTTTCACTCGTAATTACGATACAACTAAGTTTTAATTTCACCTGTAATAACGAGATAAATGAGTCGTAATTTCACTCTTGATAACGAGATAAATAAGTCATTATTTCACTCATGATAACGAGGTAATGTGTCGTAATCACGACATTAAGTAACACCTTCCGGCGTCAGTGCTCACGTGACAAAGTTAATTTTGGTTAATAATACTCAACTCGGCCTGCCTAGAGTGGAGTATAAAATGATATGGGCTCACAAATATATATGATGTAGTAAATGGTATAAGGTGTTAAGATCCGGTTGAGTAAGCTCTTGCAACACTCGCCTGGCTATGGAGATTGTCTGTTATCGCTTGAATGTTAAGCGCATTTGAGTAATTTCCTAGAGATTAGATAGAGTTCTATAAAATATTTTATTTTATTCTTAATACGTGTTAAAATGAAATACTATGATCAGTCCAGATACAACTAGATCACCATTATGCCACTGCTTCTGATTATAACAAATGTGGCGCTTTGAGGTTCGCCTCTCACACTATCGATTTGAAATTGGTAGTTCTGCTCTGTTTGATAAAATATAGTTTGCAGCATGAAATATTAAATAAATATAATGTTTTGTTTTTTTATTCGGTTATACTTGTTTGGATTTTACATTTTAACTTTCGGGAAATCCCGATCCATGACAGTAACAGTAACGGAAATGACGAGAAACTCCAGAGATTAAACAGGTAACCACAGCAACAACAACGCTTAAAATCTATGGACGCCAATCAAAGTCTATGTCAAGATCACCTTGATTATGTGCCTGTTTTCATGTCTGAGAAGATTTTGTTATTTCCCCCTATATGCGTACTTAGTATCTTAAGGTTAACGCAATAAAAATCATAGATCCGGAAATGTGTCGGATTCCTGTTCCTATTCGTCATACTTGTAAAGCAACCATCTAATGCGGTTATCTGCCTTAGTACCATTTATCTCCACTAGGCTTCGCTGCTTTAAATTTCGAAACAAAACTTCGCAAGTGAAGAAGACTTTGATTTGATGGGATGCATCATGACGTGCGCCACTAATGAAGAGGATATGTTGCCCTTGGTTCTGCCTTTAGTTGTGCTTGCTGGTGTAACACCCACTCACCTGTTTGTGACGTGATGTACGTGTAGTGATACATGTCCTTACATGGCTCTATTGTCTTACGTTTAAATAAAACCACCTAAACCAAGCTATGAATACGACCAGACATTGTTTACTCGTTCTGGGTTTATTAAAGTCCGTATGTAGACATTTGTATATACTTAATATAGCAGAATACATATGCAAGACCACACACTTGTGTTTTTCTTCCGCGCACTCGTGAATATATTCGTCCGCGCAATAAATGAGTGCTTTATGATTCGTTAAAAAAACACAAGTGTGTGGTCTTGCTCACATACCTTCCGTATTTGGTAGAGATCGATACAAAGATTTTATAAACTTTGATATTTTTTTGCAAATACCGGGAACTTTTCAGCTCGCAATGACAAGGGAATTCACCTAAAAAGTAGTTCCGGCTAATATGGTGATACAACATCTTGTATCCCATATGTGTGATACAAACCGACAGACAATATCAACAGAAAAGTGTTGTATTATTATTGTAAGATTACATAGGTATGTGATAAAATACAATATACATGTAGGAGTTGGGCGTGACCAATCAGCGATGGTAGCCATGTATTATCATTGCCACAAAATCTCAACAAGACTGATTAGTGTTGATGGTCATACGTTATCACATAGGCACATGACCTGGACAAGACCAATCAGCGTTAAAAGGCATACATTATCATAAGTAATCACATGATTTGAGCAAGTCTAATAATAAGCACTATAATGCATACATAACTTAGTATCACAGTCTGGCCTGAGTGAGACCAGTAAGCGTTAAAAGTCATACAATATCACAGACTGTCATATGACCTGAGCGAAACCTATTAGCGTTAATGACCACACTACCTTAAATAGTAACAAGATTTAAGCGAGACCCACCAGCGGGACTGTGAAGCGTCCTCCTCGCCCAACTCCCGAAGGGCAAGTTCTTTGGCCTTCACAAGTTGTGCCGTAGTAACTGTTTTAAGCCACGCCTCCATTTTGTGTTTTATTTTATCAAACTCGCTTTTTGGTTCATCAGAGCTGGTCCCAGAATCGTGCAATTCAATCTTTGATAGAAATTGGCTGGAGTCCCTTTTTGATGATGTTAAAGTCAGTAAGGTCTTTTCCTTGTTTGTATTCGTCCATTGGCTGGGATCACTAAATCTCGGGTTGATGTCATGCACGGCATTCACAAGTGTACTGTCTGAGGACGGCCCGTGTCTGCCTCGACGGTAGATATTTCCCAATTTTACTAGAGAATCTTGGGACGGAACTCCAGCTTTCCATTGTTTGTGTTGATGCACATAGTCATCCGGGTTCTCACTAATATGTTTAAGGTACTGCAACAGTGGCTGAAAGTCAACCCTTATTTCATCGTCTTCGTTATCACCGCGCCTGCGCGATAGTCGAGACAACTTCCGAGTCAAAGATGCATTGGAGCGAATTGAAATATTAGAAACTTGGCGGCTTAGCCTATGGTCATGAAGCTGTGCTACAGTCGACGATACGCTTTCTCTACTCCCTGCCTCTGACAAACTCTCACTTGGGTGCCTCTGCTTTGCGTCATCTCCAAGTTCCTCTACAGCTGTATGCTGTTTGTCGCTGTCCAAAGAATTTTCCATATCTTGAGGAGTTGGTACTCTTTCTCCGAAAGTCTTGTTTTCCGTTTGTTTCGCCCAAGCCTCTATCATCCTTGTTTGCCGAGGAGTCTTACCAGTACCATAACCAGCGTCTTTCAGTGCTTTGTCATGACAACTGAAAAAACTCCGTTTCGGTAGGTAGTACTCGAGCTCCGCCTTCGTTACACGTAGCGTTGGTACTATCGTACATCGACTGGTTCCACCGGAAGCAGAACTCGGTCTTCCGGATACCATACTAGACAAAGGTCGCCGCTTTTGTTTATCAGACACAGTTGACGATTTTGGTCTCCTAAATTTCTCGGATTTCGGTCTTTTGATAGTATGACGCTTCACTTTATCGATATCGACAGTTAATTTAGTTTCAACGTCTCCATTTACTGGAAGAGAGACTTGATAATTCGTGTATGTAGTAGCTGTGACCTCCTCGGCTTTCTCCGTTTCCTGATCACCGTTTTCTGTTGTAATGATGCCGCTTTCATCACACTCATTAATAGGCTTCAAATCTTTATCTTTCTTATGGTCTCGCGTCAACGGTTTACGCTTTCTGTATTTGTTTTCATCTTGACTGTTCTTTATATCACTTTCAAACACGTCATCGTCCTCCAGGCCCCCCTCCAGGCTCCCCTCCAGGCCCTCATCCAGGTCCTGGATATTCATATTGACCACAATGTGTTGTTTCTGCATGGGAATGTCTGATTTGGTCTCGTTGGTTTCGGAGCTTACCAAATCAGTGTTTTCCATTTCACTCACAGTTTCCTGAATGACGTCTCCATCGTCATTTGGAACGTCTGTGTTATGTGTCAAAGATTTGTCCTCGTCAGCACCATGGAATTCCGGTGCACCCTGTTGTTCTGTTTCTGACGTGCCTTTTTGTGGGCTCGTGACATCAACTTGCACCACATGCGGTCCCTTTGTGTTGGCAACACTTTGTGCGGGTTTGGCTGTAGATGGCGCTCTCCTGCCTTTAGCAGAAGACACGCGTTTATGACGCCTCCTACCATGGTC
Organism: Mizuhopecten yessoensis; assembly: GCF_002113885.1. Lineage (NCBI taxonomy): Eukaryota > Metazoa > Mollusca > Bivalvia > Pectinida > Pectinidae > Mizuhopecten > Mizuhopecten yessoensis. Next base: position 431,150 of record NW_018404007.1, read on the forward strand.
ACAAATGGACCCTGCCAACATTTTAGGTTCTTTCATTTTCAGAACATTGAGATAATCAATTCACTTAAAAACCGTCCCTGGCGTGCTACCAAGCTGAGACATAAAAGTTTCTAGTATCCTCGGGCACATCTGATAAAATTTCACCGCTTAAACATAGATAGCTATATGTTCACTCCCGAGTTAATGGCTAAGGAATGCGCATTTGAGCACTTGTTCACACGTTTTAACCTGTTAACAAACTTCACATATCTGATGCACACCTTGCGTACAAATTTTAGTGTACATGCGGCAGTTAAAATGCCGTGTTTACGTGCTGAGGATTTGGGTCATAACATCAGTTTCCATATTTGTCCAGGTACGGTGAAGCGCCGGCGTGTCCATGGAGAATTGTCGCGTGTCCTGGAGTGTTCCCGATTTCAATCCTCTGGATTACGATACCTGTAACGGTACAAACACTGTATATATGTATAATGTTCACAGTGTCAGGCTTAGATATAATCTGATAACATAGCCTTGTAAAACTATACTGTCTGTACATGTGGGTCATAGCTCCTCAGTTCTACAGTACTGTCTGTGGGGACATAGCTCCTAAGTTCTACCGTACTGTCTGTGGGAACATAGCTCCTAAGTTCTATCATACTGTCTGTGGGGACAAAGCTCCTAAGTTCTACCGTACTGTCTGTGGGGACATAGCTCCTAAGGTCTATCATACTGTATGTGGGGACATAGCTCCTAAGATCTACCGTACTGTCTGTGGGGACATAGCTACTCAGTTCAACCATACTGTCTGTGGCGACATAGCTACTAAGATCTACCATACTGTCTGTGGGGACATAGCTCCTAAGTTCTACCATACTGTCTGTGGGGACATAGCAACTAAGATCTACCATACTGTCTGTGGGGACATAGCTACTAAGTTCTACCGTACTGTCTGTGGGGACATAGCTACTAAGATCTACCATACTGTCTGTGGGGACATAGCTACTCAGTTCTACCATACTTTCTGTGGGGACATAGCTACTTAGATCTACCGTACTGTCTGTGGGGACATAGCTACTTAGATCTACCGTACTGTCTGTGGGGACATAGCAACTCAGTTCTACCATGCTGTCTGTGGGGATATAGCTACTAAGATCTACCATACTGGCTGTGGGGACATAGCGACTCAGTTCTACCATCCTGTCTGTGGGGACATAACTACTCAGATCTACCGTACTGTCGGTGGGGACATAGCTACCCAGTTCTACCATACTTTCTGTGGGGACATAGCGACTCAGTTCTACCATACTTTCTGTGGGGACATAGATACTCAGTTCGACCATACTGTCTGTGGGCACATAGCTACTAAGATCTACCATCCTGTCTGTGGGGATATAGCTACTATGATCTACCGTACTGTCTTTGGGGACATAGCTTCTCAGTTCTACCATACTTTCTGTGGGGACATAGCAACTAAGATCTACCATACTGGCTGTGGGGACATAGCAACTAAGATCTACCATACTGGCTGTGGGGACATAGCTCCTCAGTTCTACCGTACTATCTGTGGGGACATAGATACTCAGTTCGACCATACTGTCTGTGGGCACATAGCTACTAAGATCTACAGTACTGTCTGTGGGGAAATAGCTACTCAGTTCTATCATAATGTCTGGGGGGACATAGCTACTCAGTTATACCGTACTGTCTGTGCGGACATAGCAACTCAGTTCTCCCATGCTGTCTGTGGGGACAAAGCTACTTAGATCTACCGTCCTGTCTGTGGGGATATAGCTACTCAGATCTATCATACTGTCTGTGGGCACATAGCTACTAAGATCTACCATCCTGTCTGTGGGGATATAGCTCCTAAGATCTCCCATACTGTCTGTGGGGAGATAGCTACTTAAATCTACCGTACTGTCGGTGGGGACATAGCTACGCAGTTCTACCGTACTATCTGTGGGGACATAGATACTCAGTTCGACCATACTGTCTGTGGGCACATAGCTACTAAGATCTACAGTACTGTCTGTGGGGAAATAGCAACTCAGTTCTCCCATGCTGTCTGTGGGGACAAAGCTCCTAAGTTCTATCATACTGTCTGTGGGCACATAGCTACTAAGATCTACAGTACTGTCTGTGGGGTCATAGCTACTCAGTTCTACCATACTGTCTGTGGGGACTTATGATGGCTATATTTACTCTAATTCTTCCAAAAAAGTACAAAATATTAATCCCCCGCGCCCAGGTAAGAATTTTAGTTGATGTTGATAGGGAAAATTGTTAAAAAGTAAGAATCTCGTGGACTTTTTGTCATTTTTAAACGGAACTACTCTTTGTTACTCCAGACAATATTTATTTCATGGCTCATACACGCTGAATATAAATTTAACCTCTCTAAAAGGATTATAAAACACGTTTAAAATAGTTAATTCCTCATGAAAGAGTAATCCCATTACATTACATTCTTTCCAATTTTCATTAATCCTTGCTGTCAGAAACAGAGTAACGCCAACCTAGCAATGAGGGGACATGGTCAAATTTGGGACGGATATCTACGACTAAACTTCTAGGTACTCACTAACGAGATTGATATTATATCTGGAAACCTGTCAGATTTCACGGGTATTTATTATAGACTGATTCCCACTTAGTTTTGGTATGCTTTAGCTTCACTTACATGGTTTTCTTATTATGATTTAAAACTAGCTAAGTAACATCCACAATATGCGAGACAATCTTGTCACGTATAAGTACTCTGATACGCTTCAGAATTACGTTCTATTATGGTTTTCCTTGAGTGGTGACGAAGACCACGGTTAAAATCTGAGGGTTATCTTTTGTGGAATATGTTTTGTGGGTAATCGGTTTCTCCAATGTCCTCTAATCAGAAGTGAAATAAGATAAATAACCCGGAAGTTACACAGATTTACCCGTACACTAAACGCACTTTAAATGAATAACAAGATTTTACACAATTTTCATTTAATTTTAAAGCGTTTGTAGACTTATGTTAAGTAATCTGGCAGCTGAATAAAATTGATTCGGATACAGTGTTGACATAACCCTTGATGATATTGCGATTCCCACGCGGGATTCTGCTGTTTTCCTCACTAACGTACATACCTGTAGCATTATACACGTGGCCATTGAGTAAATATATGGCTATAGAGATTACTTACACTATTTAAAAGGATAGGGACCGTTTTAAATTTCGTTCGGACGTGTAATCAACACATTGGCAGTTATCGATAGAATTCGTCGGAATGTGATTAACGACTTCTTTGTATTTTTGGTATCGAACAGAGTCAAACACAGTCAACAACCATTTCTATGTTTCCGTGGAATAAATTAAAAAAATATTTCCATTATGTGTCAACATGTCAATGGGATGTGGGAATGGTATGTACTACACGTTAGAAACTGACCACTATGTTGTATTTTGATGTACGCCATATTTCGAACTAGAACTGACCACTGCGCTATATTTCGAGCAAGAACTGACCACTACTCTAATTTTTAGCTAGAACTGACCACTACGTTATATTAATAGCAAGAACTGACCACTTCGCTAGATTTCGAGAAAAGTTATCACTGCCCTGTATTTTGAGCTAGAATTGACCACTACGCTATGTTTCGAGCTAAAACTGACCACTACGCTATATTTAGAGCTACAAATGATCACTACGCTATATTTCGAGCTAGAAACTGACCACTACGCTATATTTCGAGCTTAAACTGACCGCTACGCTATGTTTTGAGCTAGAACTGACCACCTCGCTATATTTTGACAACTGGTTATTGCTCTATATTTTGAGCTAGGACTGACCACTTCGCTATATTTCGGAACTGATCACTGCTCTGTATTTTGAGCTAGAACTGACCACTTCGCTATGTTTCGAGCTAGAACTGACCACTACGCTGTATTTTGAAGTACGCCAAATTTCGAACTAGAACTGACCACTGCGCTATATTTCGAGCAAGAACTAACCACTACTCTAATTATTAGCTAGAACTGACCACTACGTTATATTAATAGCAAGAACTGACCACTTCGCTAGATTTCGAGAACTGATCACTGCTCTGTATTTTGAGCTAGAACTGACCACTTCGCTATGTTTCGAGCTAGAACTGACCACTACGCTATGTTTTGAGCTAGAACAGACCACTTCGCTATATTTCGACAACTGGTCACTGCTCTGTATTTTGAGCTAAAACTGACCACTTCGCGATATTTCGGAACTGGTCACTGCTCTGTAATTTGAGCTAGAACTGACCACTTCGCTTTATTTCGGAACTGATCACTGCTCTGTATTTTGAGCTAGAACTGACCACTTCGCTGTATTTCGAGCTAGAACTGACCACTAGGCTGTTTTACGAGCTAGAACTGACCCCTTCGCTGTATTTAGAGCTAGAACTGACCACTACTCTCTATTTTGAGCTAGAGCTGACCACTACGCTATATTTCGAGCTAGAACTGACCACTTCGCTATATTTCGAGACCTGATCACTGCTCTGTATTTTGAGCTAGAACTGACCACTTCGCTATATTTCGAGAACTGATCACTGCTCTGTATTTAGAGCTAGAAATAACCACTACTCTATGTTTTGAGCTAGAACTGACCACTCCACTATGTTTTGAGCTAGAACTGACCACTTCGCTATATTTCGAGAACTGATCACTGCTCTGTATTTAGAGCTAGAAATTACCACTACTCTCTATTTCGAGCTAGAACTGACCACTACGCTGTATTTCGAGCTAGAACTGACCACTACGTATACGCTGTATTTCGAGCTAGAACTGACCACTTCGCTATACTTCGAGAACTGATGACTGCTCTGTATTTAGAGCTAGAAATTAACTGACCACTACACTATGTTTTGAGCTAGAACTGACCATTTTACTATATTTCGAGACCTGATCACTGCTCTGTATTTAAAGCTATAAATAACCACTACTCTCTATTTCGAGCTAGAACTGACCACTACGCTGTATTACGAGCTAGAACTGACCACTACGCTGTATTACGAGCTAGAACTGACCACTTCACTGTTTTTCGAGCTAGAACAGGCCACTTCCCACCCATTAAATCATGTCACATTTAAACCAGCCAGATACCATACACAACACAGTTTACAGCTAAAACACTTACAAAAAACATTACAGCCAAATAAGTTTTTCAAAAACATGTAATTATTCTAGTATATATCACGATTTGTTAATTTGGGACGCGTCCCAACAAGAAATCATTTGTGTACACACAGACCATTTATCACTGACCTTGTCGTGCTTAGAAATTCAGAAAACTTGAAGCACAAATAATATTAAAACCCGGACATGAAAATAAGCCAACATCGCCGATAACTGAACGTAAACACATTACTGGTATAACTTTATCAGTCAAACATAAAAGGAGATATAGTTAAAAGCCTACATTCCTAAGTTTACACGTTGTTTTTTATTCACACATGAACAACATTTTACATTATAAAAACATGTTTAGAACGTAATTTGTTTATTTATTTATCCCCTACTGTCAGAAAACAACACTATCCAATGAAAAATCCGTTAATTTGAAACGAGGTATATCAGTATGATTTTTTTTATCATTATTAACATATAAGTGTAATAAAGAAGATTAAAATGAAGAAATGACTTTGGCCTGGGGTTTCAGACCATTAATGTAAAGTCATTACCTGTAGGACAACTGGCGACGTGGAGCGACAGTACACAAGTCTCCAAAAATACTTTAAACGATGACATGGACGTTCTAAGTTACGGTGGTGTATCGAGTGTATACCTTAGTATCTATATCTAGGCCGAACTACCTGATCAAACATGTTTGTTGATTTTGTGATTAAATAGACCCCGTAAGTCGCACCTTATTTCACCAGTAATACGTTTCTACTTCTGCTATTTATTACCCGTCTATTTAATTGTTGGTATATTATCGTAATGTTGACAATTTCTCTACTAGGTGTCAAAGTAATACCGAATAACACCAATTGGCTTCTATATACAATTCTGTCTAGCCAAAAATCGATGTTTGATTTTAATAAAACTAGGATTATTACGTACTTGGTACATGTATCTTTTAAGTTGTATTTAAGTGTAGAAGCGTGTTGAAGTAAATGTGTAAGGCTAGCTCTACGAGTTCCACTCAAACCTACTTCAACTTGTCATTGTATAAACTGAATGTCAGACCGGGCCCTCCACAACCTCAATATAACACGTTCACAACCAATCTGAGCAGGGACATCCAAACAACAAAATAACAATATCATAACTGATGTCGGTCCGGATCTCCAAACAATGAAGTAACAATCTTACAACGGATGTCACTCCGGCCCACAAAACAAAGCAACAATCTCACAACCGATGTCAGTCCGGCCCCTTAAACAACAAAGCAACAATCTCACAACCGACGTCAGTCCGGAACCCCAAACAACAAAGTAACAATCTCACAATTGATGTCACTCCGGACATCCAAACAATAAAGTAACAATCTCACAACCGATGTCGGTCCGGACCTCCAGACAATGAAGTAACAATCTCACAACCGATGTCGGTCCTGACCCCCAAACAATGAAGTAACAATCTCACAACGGATGTCACTCCGGCCCACAAAACAAAACAACAATCTCACAACGGATGTCACTCCGGCCCACAAAACAAAACAACAATCTCACAACGGATGTCACTCCGGCCCACAAAACAAAACAACAATTTCACAACGGATGTCACTCCGGCCCACAAAAAAAAGCAACAAACTCACAACCGATGTCAGTCCGGCCCCTTAAACAACAAAGCAACAATCTCACAACCGACGTCAGTCCGGAACCCCATACAACAAAGTAACAATATCACAATTGATGTCGGTCCGGACCTCCAAACAACAAAGTAACAATATCACAACCGATGTCACTCCGGACCCGCAAACAACGAAGTAACAATATCACAACCGATGTCGGTCCGGACCTCCGAACAAAGAAGTAACAATCTCACAATGGATGTCACTCCGGACCCCCAAACAACAAAGTAACAATATCGCAACCGATGTCGGCCCGGACCTCCAAACAACGGAGTAACAATATCACAACCGATGTCACTCCGGACCCCCAAACAACAAAGTAACAATCTCACAATTTATGTCGGTCCGGACCTCCAAACAACAAAGTAACAATAGCATAACCGATGTCACTCCGGAACCCCAAATAACAAAGTAACAATTTCACAACCGACGTCGGCCCGGACCTCAAAATAACGAAGTAACACTATCATAACCGATGGCACTCCGGAACCCCAAATAACAAAGTAGCAATATCACAACCGATGTCACTCCGGACCCCAAACAACAAAGTAGCAATATCACAACCGATGTCGGTCCGGACCTCTAAACAACGAAGTAACAATATCATAACCGATGTCACTCCGGAACCCCAAATAACAAAGTAGCAATATCACAACCGATGTCACTCCGGACCCCAAACAACAAAGTAAAATTATATGTCGGTCCGGACCTCGAAGAAAATTCTTGACCTTAAAACATCTCAGCCCTGATCTCTTAGCAACGAAGTTACATTTCCTCAAACTATGTCTAGCGTTCAAATTCCATTACACTGTACATCACCTAGCAATCTCAGACTAATCGATCGACCTATCAGCTGAGACTAGTTTTGATATTAAAACGTTTGTTTTGTCATTTCTGAATAAATGTTCCAAAAATTATTCAAAATTAAGGCAGGGAGCTTTCATTGTAACAATGTCGCTTTCCCTTACAGCTGATATACATTTCTGTACAAAACTGACGTTGACAGCTGACATACATTTCTGTACAAAACTGACGGTAACAGCTGACATACATTTCTGTACAAAACTGACGGTAACAGCTGACATACATTTCTGTACAAAACTGACGGTAACAGCTGACATACATTTCTGTACAAAACTGACGGTAACAGCTGACATACATTTCTGTACAAAACTGACGGTAACAGCTGACATACATTTCTGTACAAAACTGACGGTAACAGCTGACATACATTTCTGTACAAAACTGACGGTAACAGCTGACATACATTTCTGTACAAAACTGACGGTAACAGCTGACATACATTTCTGTACAAAACTGACGGTAACAGCTGACATACATTTCTGTACAAAACTGACGGTAACAGCTGACATACATTTCTGTACAAAACTGACGGTAACAGCTGACATACATTTCTGTACAAAACTGACGGTAACAGCTGACATACATTTCTGTACAAAACTGACGGTAACAGCTGACATACATTTCTGTACAAAACTGACGGTAACAGCTGACATACATTTCTGTACAAAACTGACGGTAACAGCTGACATACATTTCTGTACAAAACTGACGGTAACAGCTGACATACATTTCTGTACAAAACTGACGGTAACAGCTGACATACATTTCTGTACAAAACTGATGGTAACAGCTGACATACATTTCTGTACAAAACTGATGGTAACAGCTGACATACATTTCTGTACAAAACTGACGTTAACAGCTGACATACATTTCTGTAAAAAACTGTCGGTAACAGCTGACATACATTTCTGTACAAAACTGACGTTAACAGCTGATCTCTGGTTGATATACGTCACAGTCGGTGTTGTTTTTCAGTATTAATTAAATTAAAATATACATGTACAACATAAGATTACACAATATAAGATTACTTAGATATTTCTTAAACAGAAATATGCCGCGGAGTGTTAGACAGGAACGTTTTTAAATATTCTCTCTGGCTATATCTGTGGAATATTGTATAGTAAATATGCTGTATCTTTTCAAACAAATTTTATAATCTCATATATACTAAAAACGATACGGAATAAACGGATGACATATGTAACAGAGATATCTCACCAGCGTGGAGTTGGTTACTTTTTCAACATTGGGCTAGCTCATTAACGGATTGGCCAAATATTGGGCTATATAGTTTGATATTCAAATCTAAAAACAGCTTATAACTCTTATGCCGCTTTTTAAAACCTATACCTAAACAAGACATCGTCTAAGGTTTTCACGTGCAAAAGGGCATCAACGATCGCAGGCTAAAGATACCCACTGGGCACATTTTCGAATTACCCATTCGGCCAATCCAATATTGAGCTAGCCAAATATTGAAGAAGTAACCAAATTACGTTGGTAGTTATTTCGACGTTTAAAGTTATCTTCTATGAGAAATAATTTAAGAGGTATCTTACATACTTTAAGATATATCTTATATATTTTTGGAGATATCTTATATACTTGATAAGTTATGTCATATCTTATATTGTGTTCATATTATGATATATGCTATTTGTTAATCAGTGGACTCTTTTTTAACTACTTGTAAACGAGATATTCGATAAGGTACACATTGTTTCGTTAAGATGTGATTTTCCATAGGAATTCACACTAACATTACATACTGGTCACTTCTACTTGGTACATTAAAACTGAATCTTAAATAAAAACAATACTTACTTTTAGCGCCTACATATTCCTCCTGTAAGTGGTGATCCCGACGCACCCGTCATATGTACGGTGTAAGATCGGATAGAATGTGACACACCCGTTATTCGGAAATATATGTACGGTGACAGATCGATCAAATGTCATCCTAATCAGCACGCTGTCCTGAGCTTGATACGTCACGCTTCACTCCCCAAGTAGAATGGTGTCCTACCAGACGAACAAAGTAAAAACCTTCACGACAGTTTACCTGACAAAGTAAGGAAGAATCGCTGTAAAAATATTTAATAAGAGAGTTGTAAACGTGTGTACAGGAGCGTCGAGTGAGATTAGCGGTCCCACTGGGATCGTGGAGATAGCCAGACATTTCTCCCTATACACGGGTCGTTAATTACCAATACATATGACACTTATTTCGTATCTATTAACAACTGTCGATCAACATAATAAAAAGTAATCTTACTGAAGAATTTCGAATACCAAAGATCGATTTTATATCATACATTACCAGACGTGGTTTTGAAATCCTCTCCCGCATTTTCTCAAACTAAATCCCGTTTTGTTTGAATGTGATGAATGTTGCTTAACGGTTACAATCGTAGTTGATAAAAGAGAGTCGAAATACAATAAGGTTATTTAGAGTAATTAAAACCAGAGAATCGAAACTTTCTAAGAGGATCGAAACCTCGGCGGATCGAAACCTGCTCAGATCTGTATCCCCATACAATTACGCCAGTATAGTATCCGATAAAAACAGGGCGTAATGAGGCTATGTAATTACATTTTCATCGATGAAATATTAGAAATTATTATGGGGCTGATGTTGGGGTTTGCGGTCGATTAGGGGTAGGATATTGATGACATATCATAACATTTAATCATACGAATGCAAGAGGTATATTTTAGTCCATCAAAATGATTAGCAGTAATACAAATCGAGTGTAACATGTGTTTAACCGGAAGTACAAATGAAGAAGATAAAAAAGGCTCGAGCCGGGCAGAACTGGGTTGTTCTGGGATATGGCCTGCAAAACAACCCGTATCATACAGACAAGTATTTAGAGTTAAACAATTTACAAAGTAATCAAAGACCTCCCTATCAGCCCGGGGGACCGAAAGCCCGAAGGCTGATATGGATAGAGAGTTGAAATGATCATAGCATAACATTTTATCACATACAACAATTTGCTATATTCGAGAAGGACAATGGGATAATCAGAGGTACCTTCAGAGTCAACAGGGTAACCAGATGTGTCAAGAGAAACACCGGGCAAAGAAGATGTTCCTTAGGTTACAATGGGCCAACCAAATGTGCCCAGGGAGACACTGGCCTAAACCAAGGGTACCTTGAGAGTCAAATTGCTAACAAGAGTTGTCTACGGCAAAAACGGGCTAATCAGGAGTGTCTAGGGGTCATATATATTACCCAGATGTACCTAAGGAGACAACCTACTTATAAAAGGTACGTATGAGTACAGTGGGCGAACCAAAAGGTATCTCAGAGATAACAGGATAAACAGATAAACAGAGGAATTTTAGAAGCAACAGTCTAACCAGGGGATTCTAGGTAGAAATTAAGCTAACCAGAGGTTTGTAGGGAGACAGCAGGCTAATCAGAGGTGTCTCATGAGGCAACAGGCTAACCAGAGGTGTCTAAAGTGATAACATGCTAACTAGAGGTGTCTAAGGAGACAACACGCTAACCAGAGATGTCTACGGAGACAACACGCTAAGCAGCGGTGTCTAAGGAGACAACAGGCTAACCAGAGGTGTCTAAGGAGACAACAGGCTAACCAGAGGTGTCTAAGGAGACAACAGGCTAACCAGAGGTTTCTAGGAAGACATCGAGCTTACCAAAGGTGTCTAAGGATACAACGTATAAACCAAAAGTGCAAACAGAGATAATGGACCAACCAGACATAAGTGTTTTTAAGGAGACAACGGGCTTACCAGTGGTTTCAAAGGGGCCAACAGGACAACATTTGGTGTATAAAGAGACAACGGGCTTACCAGTGGTTGTAAAGGGGCCAACAGGCCAACATGTGGTGTATACAGGCTAACCAGAGGTTTCTAGGAAGACATCGAGCTTACCAAAGGTGTCTAAGGATACATCGTCTAAACCAAAAGTGCAATCAGAGATAATGGACCAACCAGACATAAGTGTTTTTAAGGAGACAACGGGCTTACCAGTGGTTTCAAAGAGGCCAACAGGCAAACATGTGGTGTATAAGGAGACAACGGGCTTACCAGTGTTTTCAAAGGTGCCAACAGGCCAACATGGTGTGTATAAGGAGACAACGGGCTTACCACTGGTTTCAAAGGGGCCAACAGGCAAACATGTGGTGTATAAGAAGACAACGGGCTTACTAGTAGTTTTAAATGGGCCAACAGGCCAACATGTGGTGTATAAGGAGACAACGGACTTACCAGTGGTTTCAAAGGGGCCAACAGGTCAACATTTGGTGTATAAAGAGACAACGGGCTTACCAGTGGTTGTAAAGGGGTCAACAGGCCAACATGTGGTGTATAAGGAGACATCGGGCTTACCAGTGGTTTGAACGTGGCCAACAGGCCAACATGTGGTGTATAAGGAGACAACGGACTTACCAGTGGTTTCAAAGGGGCCAACAGGACAACATTTGGTGTATAAAGAGACAACGGGCTTACCAGTGGTTGTAAAGGGGCCAACAGGCCAACATGTGGTGTATAAGGAGACATCGGGCTTTCTAGTGGTTTCAAAGGGGCCAACAGGCCAACATGTTGTGTATAATGAGACAACGGGCTTACCACTGGTTTTAAAGGGATCAACAGGCAAACATGTGGTGTATAAGGAGACAACGGGCTTACCAGTTGTTTCAAAGGGGCCAACAGGTCAACATTTGGTGTATAAAGAGACAACGGGCTTACCAGTGGTTGTAAAGGGGACAACAGGCCAACATGTGGTGTATAAGGAGACATCGGGCTTACTAGTGGTTTCAAAGGGGCCAACAGGCCAACATTTAGTGTATAAGGAGACAACGGGCTTACCAGTGGTTGTAAAGGGGCCAACAGGCCAACATGTGGTGTATAAGGAGACAACGGGCTTACTAGTAGTTTTAAATGGGCCAACAGGCCAACATGTGGTGTATAAGGAGACATCGGGCTTTCTAGTGGTTTCAAAGGGGCCAACAGGCCAACATGTGGTGTATAAGGAGACAACGGGCTTACTAGTAGTTTCAAATGGGCCAACAGGCAAACATGTGGTGTATAACGAGACAACGGGCTTACCAGTGGTTTCAAATAGGCCAACAGGCAAACATGTGGTGTATAACGAGACAACGGGCTTACTAGTAGTTTCAAATGGGCCAACAGGCAAACATGTGGTGTATAAGGAGACAACGGGCTTACTAGTAGTTTTAAATGGGCCAACAGGCCAACATGTGGTGTATAAGGAGACAACGGGCTTACGAGTGCTTTCAAAGGGGCCAACATGCAAACATGTGGTGTATAAGGAGACAGTGGGTTTACCAGTGGTTTCAAAGGGGCAAACAGGCAAACATGTTTTGTATAAGGAGACAACGGGCTTACTAGTAGTTTCATAGGGGCCAACAAGCCAACATGGTGTGTTTAATGAGACAACGGGCTTACCAGTGGTTTCAAAGGGGCCAACAGGCCAACATGTGGTGTATAAGGAGACAACGGGCTAACCAGTGGTATCTAGGGGTTTACTCAGTAACTCTTACTATAACTAAGTATATAGGTTAAGTCAGAAAAAATAGCTATTTGCTGTATACATTTTTACAGCAAGATATAAACAAGATATGTCTCACAAAGATAAACACTCGAGCTTTCGTTTTTTGTTTTAATTATAAGTCTGTAATAGATATTTATCTATGACTTTACCTAAAACATGTGAGCATGTAGAAAACCTTACTGACAGTCCAACGGGAGGTAACTCAAAAAGTTTCAAATTCATACATGTTTTCGAATGCAAATACGCTTCCTATTCAAGTAATGAAAAATTCCGTAATAGAGTTATTATTGTTGTGTCCATGTACGTGATCTGTTTAGATAGGGTAACATACTTGATCTGTTTAGATAGGGTAACATACGTGATCTGTTTAGATTGGGTAACATGCATGATCTGTTTAGATTGGGTAACATACGTGATCTGTTTAGATAGGGTAACAGACGTGATCTGTTTAGATAGGGTAACATACGTGATCTGTTTATATAGGGTACCATACTTGATCTGTTTAGATAGGGTAATATACGTGATCTGTATAGATAGGGTAACATACGTGACATACGTGATCTGTTTAGATAGGTTAACATACGTGATATGTTTAGATAGGGTATCATACGTGATCTGTTTAGATAGGGTAACATACGTGACATACGTGATCTGTTTAGATAGGGTAACATGCGTGATCTGTTTATATAGGGTAACATACTTGATCTGTTTTGATAGGGTAACATACGTGATCTGTTTAGATAGGGTAACATACGTGATCTGTTTAGATAGGTTAACATACGTGATCTGTTTAGATAGGGTAATATTCGTGATCTGTTTATAGATAGGGAAACATACGTGATCTGTTTAGATAGGGTAACATACGTGATCTGTTTAGATAAGGTAACATACGTGATCTGTTGAGATAGGGTAACATACGTGATCTGTTAAGATAGGGTAACATACGTGATCTGTTTATATAGGGTAACATATTTGATCTGTTTAGATAGGGTAATATACGTGATCTGTTTAGATAGGGTAACATACGTGACATACGTGATCTGTTTAGATAGGGTAACATACGTGATCTGTTTATATAGGGTAACATACTTGATCTGTTTAGATAGGGTAA